>NC_092800.1:30390175-30690175 GCF_918797505.1 Bemisia tabaci
TCAATATGAAACTAAAATTTCTGGTCCATCCACAAAAATATCTATCTAATTAGTGCAACAAACGGTATGAACGTTGTTCCTGAAATGAGCCAGAAATTGCAGTCCCTCATAAAAAAATGTAGTGTAATCAGTTGTATCACAAGTTTGTTGTAATATTTGGACGTATTTCTATCAAACGGAACTAAGTGCGTTATGACGTGAGCCCTGTTATGTCTGTATTCTTAAGGGTCTCGGGGCTCATTGCTTAATGCACATAGTTCCGTTGGATAGAAATACGTCCATTTTTCAAGGGCACTCTCTAAAGAGCCGCGTGGTTGACGAAGAGGCACGATTGCTTAGGTGAGCGTAAAGATAATTATGGGGCATCAGATCCAAGTTATGAGACGTTATATTTTTTTTAACTTCAAATTAATTTTTTGCGAATTCAAATGAGCAATGCAACCAAGATCTTGGGCTCTGTACATGTTTGCACCTTGTTGTAAACCATTGGAAAATGGAAAAAACTGCGGAATATTGGCAAAAACCACGTAAGACGTGTTTGGATAAAAGCAGGCTCTTTGTCTATCAGCAAAGTGAATTAAATTGGACAAATATAAAAAATAAAATTCATCCCGATCATGTGAGAGGATGGTTCACCCCCAGCAGTTCCTCTAGAAGCTCTTCACGTTGAAGCATCACCGACAAATGGCATGTTTGCAATAGAAGGAAGAAAAAAAGATTTTGCCGGTATAATTTACTGTCCTATACGGATTTTTGGCACCAACGCTCGAATTATTGTGTTTCAAAGCAATGCACGCAATTTGTAGCTTAAAATCTCTAAATGTCGTCCCTGGTTAGTTAAAAAACAATCACAATATGTTAGAATAAAAAAAAATAATTTTGACAATTTAAATTTACATAAAAAAGGTGTGGTTATGGTCGCGCCATCTACAATTATTAAGGCTATCATTATTGAACATGTACAAACGCACCCTCACACACGACGTAACGATTACTGATACGGTTGTGGTCACGGTCCCTGCCATGATTGCAATTATGATTGGGATTAGTTATAATTTTACTTTAAACGTCTGCACACCCTGAGGAAACAAAATCCATTTCGCTAATTTTCGGCTCCTCATGGCAACAGTGACTTCACAGCCAAATCTCCGCCGGCGATTGCTAATAAAGACGAATATCCTCATTCCCCATCCATCCTGAGTTACCAGTTTTGGCGAGACTTCTGTGAATTTCGATCCGATTTAAAAGAGTAACAAAGTTTGAAACGCATTAAGGCGTGCTGACTTGGATGTTAATACGCTTAGAAATTAAAACAAACAAAACCACACGCTCAGAAAATGCAAGCACACTGTCACGTTTACTGTAACAGTCAATGGAATACCGTCAGCACGAATATCATTGTGCGAAAACATAAAAATGTTACATTTTTTATCCGAGGAGGCCGTGAGATTTGATGTTTCTCAAGTCATTTTTATACAGTTTGTACAAGAAATAGAGGACGGTTGTTCATGAATTTAGGTATCTTTATCATGCATTTGATCAATTGTCCATGTCTTGAGATTGTATCAATGAGCAATAAAGGTATTGATCACTCTGTGTGTTTATACACGTAAATGGAATAATAAATTAAAGAACGCTCGACAGAAAACCCAAATTTCTAGTTCTGTACCCAGTGAATTGCCCATGGAAAGTGGAATTGGTTAGGTTTCACACCAAGTTTCTTTTTCAACCGTTCATGATAAACGTCTTCATCATGGTTCGGCATCGGGTTTCTGAAGTTTTTTGAAGGGTGTGAGTTGAATTGAAAATCAGAGAGTAATGGTGAATCGGTTTTCTTTTCCTATTACGCGTAAATCAATAGGAAATCGTGCTTTTCTTGAATTATATCTAGTTTAAATAATTGACCTGCACGGTATAGTCCTAAGAAAAAAAACTTATTGATTGGATGCCGGTATATATTGAGCTTACGAGAGGTTTTTTTTAGCTTTCTTGTAGCCTACATTATTTCTCGTTACGATTCACAAGGAAATGTACAATATCGACTCCTGCACGAGGAAGCAGCATAGATACGCAAGACAATAAAGATATTTCCAAACTCTTTTTAAGCCACCTTGGTAGCTAGAATATACGCACACACGTGAAAAGTTGAATTAATCATTTCATTGGCGTTATCAGTGAGACCTGTCAGCGCCCGAGTTTTCCCTCTCGAAAAAATGGTTAGACTTCCATTTGAGGTCAAGGACACGGCACTCTTCGTTACCGACTTGAAAAAAATCGGGTCAAATAAACAAGTCATTATTTTGTTATGCCTCTTTTTAGGGCAATTTTTTTTTCTAATAGTAGGTATTACTTTCTCTTCGATCGAAATTACTCAATGATACTCGAAGCAGCAGTCTATCAGAAGTAAAAAAACCAGTTACGACTCACCACTATATGAAACAAAAAAAATAGATCCTAAGACTTAAGTTGAAGATATTAAAGTGATTTTTGCCGTTTTCGATAAATTTATCGTTAGCTAGATTTAACATGATGCGATCATAAGAAAAGAGATTCAGTTCAATTTTAACCACAATGATTTTTCCTCTCTTTGCGTTATCAAAAGAATTGCAAAGTCTAACAGTTTAATTGAAGCATCATCGTCGCGAGTTGTATGATACCTCTTCTTAAGTCTTAAGTCTTCTTAAGTCTTCATTAAGCTAAATTAGCAATGCAATGTTAAATGCAGTGAACTTGTGACCAGTTGAACTGGATGCCTACAAGTTATAGCCAATTTACAGTTCTTTGATAAGGCCTTAAGTACTCAAATGAATTACGTTAAACTTCAAGAGAGGGAAATAATAAAGAACTTACAGCAGTTAAAAAGGGATTTCCGTTTCAGTAAGTTTACATGCATGATTACATGGGCACTGATCTTTCATGCCTAACACCAAGTCATTTTAAGCCAAAGTTTTAGGTAAAATTGAAGCAGCGATCCTCTTGTACTTTTTTTTCATGAGATTCGAACGATGCCTTCCTGACGTTTCATTACCGCACAGCAGACGATGTCGCGGGGCGCGCATCATTCGGAGTGCCAAGAAAGCTAACGCGCCTTCATAATTTTACGTATGCAATACGGTCAACCACAGAGCACGAATAATTGTATCTAGGATTCTAGGAGTCGCGTTGCTCTTAACAGTCTTAACTTCGCGCCCATGCGTTTTTGTCCTCCGTATTTCTTTCAGCTGGAACGTGAAAATGAGCGTAAAAATTTCGCTCAAAAATCCTGAACTAACTTTTGAGACAAAATTGTGTTGAATGAGCTGTTTCTCTCTGTATCGAGATTTCAGTTTACTAAATTGTAAGGCACATTGGCTGAATTTCCAACTCTCTGTCTAACTCGAGGCAGGTTGAGTCCTACACTAAAAAAATTCGGTCATGTGAACCGAACGTTCGATGTTCCATATTATCCTAAATATTCGGTTTGTCAAACTGAACTTTCGGTTCGTGTAACCGAACGTTCGGCATATATATGACCAAACTTTGTTCGTCAGTTCCACTTTACCGCACAAGTTCGGTTACACGAACCAAAAATTCGGTTTGACAAACCGAAAACTCAGTTTGACAAATCGAAAACTCAGTTTGACAGACCGAAAACTCAGTTTGACGGACCGAAAACTCGGTTTGACGAACCGAACACTCAGTAGGTATGACGAACCGAAAGCTCAGTTTGACGAACCGAAAACTCAGTTTGACGAACCGAGTTACTTGAGATGATATGGAATAACACCGAACTTTGATACATACGACCGAACTTTTTTTTCAGTGATCTCTTCAAATCGACCCAAACGCGTTGCATCTCGTAGCGGCGGCAACACCCCGCCGATCCAGCTAATAGAAGTGTCAAGCCGGACATTTGGGGCATGGCGATCTTGCCTGAGTCTCGGGCGCAGATCGCGACGTTCTCCATAGCCCCCCCCTCTCCTCTCCTCCCTCCCCTTTCTCCCTCACCCCTCCAAGTCCAACTCAGTTGGGCTCCAAAATACCCAAAGCCCCGGCCTCAGAGGGTCCACGAGTTCCCTCGTGAAGTGATTCAATAACAAGGAATTAAGTTGGCGTCCCATTCATCAAATTACCCCTCCTCCCCCTCGGCCCGTGTTGTGGGGAGGGGGCACTCCGTGTCCTTACTCTAATCCGTCATATTATATTGCTCCTTTTTCGATTCGTGTTAACTCTTTCTTTCCCCCCGCACCCCGCTCCTTGACAAATCTGATACTAATAAACATGATATTTGTCTTTGAGTCTCACTCCTGATGTCGTCCCGGCTCTGCGGGTTTCCCGTTTCTTAATTGAAACGTACGCCGATGAGCCTTCTGTGATTTCGACGTGAAGGGTGGTTCCGCCCAGTGGGGAGTCGTATGCTGACCGACTCAAAAGTTGAGCGGGCTCAATATCGATGACCAAAGTGCGAAACCACGTATCTCCATAGACTGATTTAGTGACTTCGTCCATTGGCGGATCTAGCAAATCGGCAACATTGCCTTTTCTCTATTTAAACCTATGGAAATGTATCGATTCTTTGAGGGGCCAGGTGAGACAAGAATCGATTATTTAGCATAGGTTTAAATGAAGGAAATCCGGTGTTGCCGAATTGTTGGATCCGCCTTTGACTACGTCAATCGATATAATATAGAACTCTTGGTTCAAACCAAAACAAACTAGCATAACCTCATGTACAAATTCTTAGTGAGTTAATTGTGCTAATTTACTATAAATTTATCATTGACCGGTCATAAATCAATGAAGGAGTCATTAAAAGCGAGACAATTTGATTGTAAGAAACACTTGACATAATGTACACATAAATATTTGGGACGCAAAACAATATTTTCATTCTTAATTAATAGATTTATTCTTATGAAAAGATGGAAAAAACACACTTTTTCTTATACTTAACACTCGTATAACCAATTCATGAATAAAATCAAAAGAATACTGCCGATTCAAGATCGAGAGAGGTTAAAAAAATACAACAAACTTTATTCGCATCAGTCAAGACATCCTATAGGTATGGAGCGGGCATAAATGACATCGGGTTTTTTTCTTACATTTGTCCCCGCCCCCACCCCACGTTGAGTTACCTCTCTTCCCTTCTATTATTGATCTCAGAGCTTTGTCAGGCACTTCTAGACTCCCCTCATCCCACCAAGTACCCAATTTCATTTATAGACGGCCCCTTACAAGAGGCTTTAATTTAGCCAACTTTTCTACTCGAGCGTTCAAGTCTCTGAAGTATCGACATAGAAGTAGACTTTTCCCTCTCATTCTAAATAGACGAGAGGTATAATTTCATGTGTATAATATCTACAACCGTGTACATAGTAGGCAAGAAGGCTCGCACACCCTCACGGAGTTTATTAAATGCTGCGTCATCGGTTAAACTTTTACCCAGACATGCAAAGTTGAAGCTCTTATTCCCATTAAGAGCGGCCTTCATGAGAGGAGAGGTTTGAATTCACGCGTCAAGAAAGATTAAATTTCTTGGTTAGGAGTAAATTTCAGTAATTTTCGTTGCGCGAATTGTATCCTACGTAAAATATTGGTGACGAAAAATGCACTGAGAAGAAAAACTTCGGTCTCCTGAAGCGAATGTACGGTGTTCAATATCGGCCGCATTGTTCGGTTCATGCGATCGCTCTCTTGGTTCTAGGAACCGTATCCTCGGTACATGTATCCGAGCACTCAAACCGAACAGAACTGACAGAAAAGCTCGGTTGCATGAACAGAGAATCCGGTTCCAATAATTAAGGAAGCGGTTGCATGAGCCGAATAATACGGCCTATATCTAACACAGTACATTCGGTTCGTATACCACCGAACTTTTTTTCTCAGTGTGTATCAGATGGCTTAACTTCGTACCTTGTTTAGCGGTCCCAGGGAGTGGTCACATGAACCGAACAATACGGCCAATATCTAACTCCGTACATTCGGTTCGTATGACCGAACTTTCTTTCTCAATGTGTATCAGAGTGCTGATTTTTGTACCTTGTCAATGGAGATGTTGCATGTGTGAGGAATTTGCGATTTGACCATTGATTCTTATGTAAAAGTTCGCGAGAAACACGATGGTGCCACTGGTTTTCTCTGAAATCAGCTTCCAAGCTGAAAAAAAGCTCTTAAAGTGAGGCCAAAATGGAGGGGACATCCCACCCTACCCTGAGAGTCCACCTCTACATCAAAACAAACTCTCTATGCAAAGATAGGGAGCAAATACATTAGCAGGGATGTCGTGTTTTCGGTTTTGGAGTCCCCAAATAAAGTGGCAACCCTGCTAATGCATTTGCTCCCTATCTTTGCATGGAGAGTTTGTCTTGATGTAGAGGTAGACTCTCAGGATAGCGTGGGATATCCCGTCCATTTTGGCCTCGACTTGAGAGCTTTTTTTGAGCTTGGGGGTTGATTTCAGAGAAAATTAGTGGCACCATCGTGTTTCTCGCGAACTTTTACATATAAGAATCAATGATCAAATCGCAAATTCCTCACACATGCTACACCTCCATTTCATTTTTTCTGTGCACCTTGTTTACACTGGAAAAAAACACATTGGATCTAGAGTCCAGACTCTTGAAATCATTTGCAAGAAAAAATACTCTTGATTGAATCAGATTTGAGCTTAAATCAAAAGGAAATCCGCTCAAATTAAGAGGCTTGGTTCTTGATTTGAGCAAAAATTCGATTGAATCGAGAGTATTTTTCTTGTCAATGTTTTTAAGAGTCTGGACTCCAGATCCGATGTGTTTTTTTTCCAGTGTGTTTGTCAGAATGCTGAAATTTGCAACTTGTCAATTGGATTGCATTTTGCAAAAAGGAACCACTAGCATTACAATGTTGCTAAGGTTGTGCAACTTCTTTTGTCTTGGAGGAAAAACCCGATTATACATTAATAGTTTCTATTTTACTCGCTAAAAACTGTAAATTTAAGACAAAAATTACCATCTAAATTTCATAGTTTTTCACGATTTCCGCAATTTTATTGCAAAAGATGAAGTTGCACAATCTTAGCATCATTGCAATGCTAGTGGTTCCTTTTTGCAAAATGCAATCCAATTGGTCTATTTGAAAACTCCAGTCTAACCCTCACCGACCTTTCTGTTCCAGCTCCAAAACCGCCGCCGAACCCGGAGTTCCAATCGATGGGGAACCTGGCCCCGGGCCCGATGGGGGCCTCGACGGGGGGCCTGGGCGGGTCGAACGTGCTCATGTCCCCGAGCTACATGGCCCCGAGCGGGAACGGGCAGGGCTCGCCGCTGGCCGGCACCGGGCTCCACAACCTCCTCAACAACTCCGGGCGGACCAACTTCACCAACAAGCAGCTCACCGAGCTCGAGAAGGAGTTCCACTTCAACAAATACCTGACCCGGGCGAGGCGGATCGAGATCGCCTCCGCGCTCCAGCTCAACGAGACCCAGGTCAAGATCTGGTTCCAGAACCGGAGGATGAAGCAGAAGAAGCGGATGAAGGAGGGACTGGTGCCGCAGGAGATCATATCCAACTCCCTGGGAAGTAGTCATCTCAGCACGAGTAGTAGCACGAGTAACTCCCCGACCGGGCAGATTTTGAATCATCATAACGAGGACAGCACCGAGTCCTGAAACCGTTACTTTTAAGTTCGTAATGAGGTGAAACTAAGGTATAATCTTCCTACAGTGAATGCATTGAGAAAAATATATGGCTTATAAACAGAGACAAGAGACCCTCCCTCCATTGGTATTATGATGGTAATGGTGGAAACTTTAAATTTCGGAACTTCAGCATTCAACAACTATGCCTTGCCAACACTGATAAAAAATTGGTAGAATTTACTATTCCTTCCGCCGTATGAAATAGAGCGTGAAGGAATGGTAAATTCTACCAATCTTCAAGTCGATTCTGCCAGAGAAATGGTTACCTGTACCAGTATACAAGTAACGTTTACCTTCCTTCTGGCAGAATTGACTCAGAATTGATGTTGTGTGAAATACAGCGTGAAGGAATGATAAATTCTACCAATCTTTTTTTTCAGTGAAGGAAAAACGCCTTATGAACATTCGAGAGTTGTCAAAGAGCCTCCCAAAAAGTGGCCCCTTTTTTGAAACTCGGGGAATTCATTCGTATGCGGCTTAAATTAAACCTTATGATGAGACAAGCCTCCAGTAAAAATTTTAGCTTGAGTATACGTCTGGTTTCCAAGATACAGCGTTGCAAAGTTTGCATATTTAAGCTTTAAAAATTTGCATATTTTCAAATATCTTACTTTAAAAAACAACTCCATCAGATATAATCTGTTATTTTGTGACATTTTACCTACAGTCAGTCTTATCTTTAAATCTATATTCCTATTGATACGGTGATACTGCTGATTCTCTTGATACAACGTTGCAAAGTTGACACCAAAGACCTATAAAAATTGCTCATTTTTGTAAGTTTCTGAATGAAAAAACGAACTTATTGATCACCAACAGATCTGTGTATGGTGTTTAGATGTAACTTTATAATATGATAAGTCTTTTGTATAGGCCTTACCGCAAGCGTAAGTACAGATTTAATGATACAGCGTTGCTAAGTTTATACATTTGAGCTTTAAAAATGTTTATATTTCTAAGTCCCGCGTTTAAACAGCTACTTTCGTGGATCTTCTTTAGAATTTGAAGCATGAAATCTACCAAATGTGTCATTTGTAGCTCTATGTTTGTATTTAAATAGGGATACTTTAATTGGTGGTGACACAGCGTTGCCAAGTTAACAACTTTAAACTCTCGAAATTATTATTTATGCTAGTTAAAGAGGACGTCAATGGGTGTCAGGCCTTATATCAAGGAAAAATGTCGAGGGCTGATGTCAGTTCCAAGTGACGATTGGTATTCGCAAAAATACTTTTGCTAAGTTTATTAATACTTATTTTCAAACAATTAATAATAAAATTATTTTAAAATAAAGATGCCTCCAATAATTGATACTTAATTTTGTTTTTTTAATATTATTTTACTGTTTCTAATTTTTATTTGATTTTATCAATTTTTTCAATTTTTTTCAATATTTTTAATTTTTATTTGATTTTTTTTATTTTTTCAATTTTTTACAATATTTTTAATTTTTATTTGATTTTTTTTTATTTTTTCAATTTTTTACAATATTTTTAATTTTTTCAAGTTTTTTCAATATTTTTCATTTTTTCATTTTTTTTAAAAAAACAGTGGAGGTACTCTATTTTGCAAGGCATAATAAATGTATTCTCTAGATCAATATTTATTTATACTTAAAAAAACTCGGCAAATTCTGTATTCTATGTTTATTTTTTTCATTTTACTTTAAAAACGGTTAAATTGGCAACTATGGCGAGGCATAATTTGTTGGATTTTGAAAGCAATGCTGGTGCTGCGAGCATTTCATCGAGCATGGCAAAGTCTCTTGAATTTGATTTTGAAATTAGATAATTATTGGAAGTATCCTAATTTTAATTTTATTTTATGATTAAATGTTGAGATAAAAAAAAGATAAATAGGCAACAGTGTCATTTTTTACACCAACTGTCACTTAGAACTAACAAGATTCCTTGTATTTCACTTTACAATATCGAAACATGTTTGATCGGAGTTGTCTCTCATAAGAAAACAAGAGAAAAGACATTTTCAGAGATTTAGGATGTAAACTGTGCAACGCTGTGTTACTTGAAATCATTGTAGCCTTTTATCAATGCAACTATGCATCCAAAAGTATCACTAGGGGTTAATTTTATCCCTCAAAACGCAGTTTGATATTCACTAAAATTGGTTTTTAAACAAGAAACTTAAAAATATGAGCATCTAAAGCTCAGAAAGGTAAACTTGCAACGTTGCACTACCAAAACAGGGGTCATGCATGAGCTAAAACTTTTGATGGAGGCTTTTTTTATCATTATGCTTCATTTACGCTTTGTTTTAGATTGTAAAGTTCACTCTGATGTTGGTTTTAGGAAGATAATATTTGAAACTATGAAGATTTTTAAAGCTTAAATATGCAAACTTTGCAACGCTGTATCTCCGAAACCAGACGTATACTCAAGCTAAAATTTTTACTGGAGTCTTAGGTCATCATAAGGTTTCGTTTAGGCCACATTTGAATGAAATCCCCGAGTTTCGGAAAAGGGGCCAAAAAAGGCTCTTTTTTTGGGAGGCTCTTTCCTTCGATAAAATGCTTATTTTTGAGGAAAGTTATGAATATTTTCCCTTTAAATTTTCAGAATCTTTAGGTGAAATTGCGAACAAAATTTCCTGAAAATTGGAAGGAAAGTATTCATAAGTTTACCAGGAAATTCGTTGTTTTTCGAAGGAAATTTGGCACCGCCTGATGGCTCATACGGCGTTCTTTCTTAGCATGGTAGAACTGTTGACTTACCTATTAGGTCGACGGTTAAGACCGTGTTGCAAACAAACTGCAACTTGGGAAACTTATTTGGCTCATGACGTCACCCGAAGCTCATCAGCCACCAAGTAGGGAGGTTGACAGCCGAAAACAGGGTAATGACTGTTGCTTCTTCATAATTTATTGTCCAAAATTGTCCATATTGTCACGGTTTGAGCCGTTTTGTGATCATAAGGAAATGAAGCCGTACAGAAACAACATAAAACTTAATTACAGTATATACTGTCTGACTGCCGTGCTAAGTAAGAACGACTGGAAGAGGATACCTTTGTTTCACTTATCCTTTGACTATTCAAGAGTCGTGTAACCCACCTGAGGGAGAGGAGATCTCAGTTCACATTACAATGCGGTGAATAAGATAGGGCTCAAATTATTAAAAGGTGCGGTAAACAAGACGGGCCAGATTCGTCTGTATCCAAAGAAACTTTTGAGTCATTCATGCAGCAGTAAAGTTGGATGTTGGTTTGTTAGCAGATAGGAACCAAATCACGTCAAGACCGAACCAAGAAACAAAGGATCGACGTTTTTTTTTCTCCGTACGGCTGGACTGGGCCGGAAGTTAGCCATAAGGTTCAACACCTATTTAACGTTTAAAGTAATATTTCTCAGCCATAAACTCGTAACCTATTTGGACCCAAAATTTACTAATTTATGCTCAATTCAATTCAAATGATGAACACAGTTAGATGTCTTGTAAGTTCTATTGGGTTCGGGTCTGAAGAATAACATGAGGGACTTGGAGGACAAGGCGCATGGGTGCGGGAAAAATTGAGATTTTAATGATTTCAAGTAAAACAAGTCTTGATGCATATTCTGTGATAAATTCGATCTCACATTCCAATTCTTAAGCATAAAAAATAAAGTCAGTTTGAACTTTCTTCCGCCATGAAGATACATGTAATTTTGCAACTTCAAACACGTAACTCTCGAAATAGCAAAAACCGCACTTATGCGTCTTGTCCTCCAAGCCCCTCACATGAAAAAAGTAAAATGAGATGTAAAAAAATGGAAAAATTAGAGAACTTGCAAATACGACAGATATATGTGGAGAGAGAATGTTTTTCGCCTTCCCCTGCTGTTTTGATCAAAATGTCGATATACTTGCAGATGTTTGCAGGTTCATCTCTTCATTATTTGCCAAAAACCAAGAGCTTACGTAAGGTAAAAAACTGACTTAAGTTAGTTAAGCCTTGCATTGATATTCATATAAAGAAAAATATTTGCAGCAAAAATGAGGATTTTATTCACTATACTGCGATGTTTGATAGGTTATTCGTGTTAATCTCAAAATGTGTTGCGTGAAAGTTACCGTCCAAACGTTACAGTCAGCCAGACTACACCCTAGTACGTGGTAATGATGTTTACCTGAAATATATCGTCAGATTAATTTGGTTACATTTTTTTCTTTTCAATTATTTGTTTGCCTGCATTGACATTTCAACTCCCCTAGTGTCTTGTAAAATGTCCTGATTTTAATGTCGTAACGGTTTGTGACTCTCCTGCTCCCGTCTCTCCACTTCAATTCAAATTTTACTTACTGCTTTAAATTATCTATTATTACATAAATTAAACGACCAATTTTCAAGTGAGAATGGAAAATAATTCGAAAAAATTATACTCATATCCATTTACGGTTTTTAGTTTTTCACGCAGCTCCAAATTGTCTATTGTCTTGATGTTTGATCCCAACATTTTTTCACATTTAACCGGCATTTTTAAGCGTTTTTCTGATAAAACGTTAGAATTTTGGCTATAAATTTGCTAATTTTTTAAAAAAGAATACAATTTTCAGGAAAAAATGAACCTCTGTAAGAACGCATACAGTAAAGAAAGGTGTGGAATTTTGTAAGTTCCAATACTGTGAACAGATACTTTGGAATGCGAGTAAATTTTATTTTATGAAGAGTCGAAGATAGTTTTATCCTTGGTTGACCTCATAATTTGTGATATTTATATTACGTTACTTTCCGTGTATATAAAATTTCAATTGTAAATATTTGTAGATTCTTAAATCCTCCCTAGTCTTCAGAATAATTATTATTTGTAAAAGCCGAGTCGTATCAAATGAAATGTGTAAATCCAAGTTGTTTTCTACCCAATGGACCTCAATCAAATAAGTATACAAAGCAGAATCGCCTGCAGTTAATCATCTTATTCTCTAAAATTGCAGTTAGATTCAACAATGTCAGTTAATAAAGGGTGTCACAAATGCACGGTTAAAAACTGTGGAGTTTTATTCGCTTAATTTTACTGAGAATAATAGATGGCCAATTTAGAATTAAGGCATTTTTCAATGACAGCAAACAAAATCTGAAGCGTATGTCACTCCTGCTTGGAGTGAATTCCATCCCTATTTTAAGAATATCTGCATTTTATGGTCGTGAAGTCATAATCTGATAATGAGTATATATGCTCTGAGTATTTTTATAGGTATTTACCATTGAGAACAAGTTAAAATGTGTAACTTAAATGAAGGTACAATTAAAACTGGGATTTGTAGTGAGTTCTCAAAGCTATAGTAAACTCTCTAAGGACAGTCTGAAAGCAGCAAACTTTCGACGACTAATTGATTTTTTAGTTTTATCAAAATATCATATGCTAATCCTCCGTTTGTAACTCCACTACAAATGTTGTAGTTTTACTCCATGATGTACGAGTAAACGGTGAGAAAAAAGAAATATCTAATGACCCGATTCTGTTTCTATCCATTCTTCAACAGGTAAAAAGATAAATGTCAATAATTTTGAAAAACAAAAACCGGAAAAAGAAGTATTTGTTGACCGCCCCTTTTAAATTATTCAGCACCCTCTTTCGCTTTGACCGCTCCCCAAAAGTCTTGAAAGTGTACTGTTCAACATATTGATTGATCGAATATTGTTCAATGCTAAAGATGAAAACATGTTCCTATTTAGTTATAAAGAATAATTGGTAGTTTTAGTTTCCTTGTATAAATATAAATAATTTTAATGTCTACATATTTATGATAGAAACTTTTAATAATATATATTTGATTGTTTTAAAACGTTGGTATTTCATTTAATTTAGTGAAAAGCTTCAAGAAAAACCATTTGAACTGTAATTATATGAATTAGAGGACAAGTAAATGTAAATTATCTCCAGGGTCGATTCTTGGTCTGAAAATCCTCTAATTTTTCCTAGAGTACCCTTTTGGGAGAGTATTGCCACTTCGGTTACCATCTCTGACTAGCTCAGCCATGTTAGGCTGGATGGAGCCTTCTAGGGCCTAAAAATAGCGGACGCTAAAAGTATATGTAAATACAAAATAACTCAAAATGTAGTTTTTTTCATACAACGATGAGAAAACTAAAGTGAATTATAAGACCTATTTGCATGATTTAATGGCTAATCGTGTGCTCTTTTTGAGAAAAATCATCTTGGATGTAATGAAGTTGGCAGCAAGTGCGGTTGGTGATAACCGTCAGAAGTTAGCAATGACACCTCTTCCATCCTCAAAAACCAAAAACAAACACTGGAAAAAACCCATTGGATCTAGAGTCCAGACTCTTAAAACCATCAACAAGAAAAAGTACTCTTGATTCGATCAGAATCTAGCTTAAATAAAGAACCAAGCCTCTTAATTTAAGCGAATTTCATTTTGATTCAAGCAAAAATCCGATTGAATCAAGAGTATTTTTTCTTATTAATGTTTTCAAGAGTCTGGACTTTAGATCCAATGTGTTTTTTTCCAGTGAAGCGCCGCCATTTTTGGGTCCTAAGCCCTTCTATAATGGGGCCAGGCTTAGTGGCCATACTCTTCCTATACAGGTACTCTAGTCGATTCTTGGCCTGAAATTCCTCTACTTCCTCCACAAAGCAACGATGGAGCAACCAGACACCAACGATCAACGATCCAGATACCGCCATGGCACTTCGCCTGCTTGCGCGAATAATCGAATCATCCTCGCCGACCCGGGCGAGTACATCAACTCGAATGCGCGCCACAACTAATAACCTCTGCCCGGCGGTGCTCCCACGCCCCCCTCCACCCCCAACCCCCGTCTCCCGCCCCCACTCCCTCAGGATTGAAAAGCGCCAACAGCGAGCGAGCCCCGAGCCGGTCGTCGGAATAAATATAAAAGTTTTTAGAGTGGCAGAGCACCGACGCACACTGGGTCGAGTCAATGGAAGAGGTCGGACAAAATTTGGAAACTTTAAACACTTATAACTCCGATTATACAAAACTTTGAGGTTATAAAAAGTGGTCTCATTGGTTTTCTCGTGAAATTTTCTTCCAGGCACACCTATTGCAATTTAAAATTAGGCGAAATAAACATAAAAATTTGCAGTTTTAGTAAAAAATTTAATGCACGACCTTTCTGATTGACTCGATCCACTGTGCGGCGCAGTCAGACTACACACTCGCGGAAAAAGTTCCTCTCCTTCGCCTTTTTTCCCTGGTTTCCCTGGGCTCAGCTGAGAGCCCGGGACCGATCCATCATTGTTATCAAGAGCTGCCAGTCAGGCGTTGATCACCTCCCCCCGACCCCAGCTCCGCATCCCCCGCCAAACGAAAAACCACATAACTACATCCAAATCCTATACTCGGATACGTTGTTTTCGTTTCGGCCCTCCCCTCTCCTGGAGCAACCCCCCGCCCTCCCCCGAGGGTGCGCTGGAGCTCTGCCGGTCAGTCCTTCATATTCGCCACTCAAATATTTAACGTGTTATAATAATTAGCTGGCCGGAGGATGCGTCGAGTGCTTTCCCCGGGACTGGACATCTCACCCCCCCCCCCCCCCGACCCCTTTTGTGGCCGGTCTCAATTAAAGTTTTTATCGGAGCCCGCCAGGTGCCGCGGGCGTCGGGGATTAGTTTGTCCGCGGTGTGATGTATCTGTATTCCGTATAGTCCTTGCGGTTTTTCCGCGGCTCTGCAAAAGTTGCGGGGCTCTGAGGCTGATTATGGTTATCGGATGCTTTCCGAAGTTTTTACGCTGGTTTAAAATTTGTTTTAATTGAGCCATCTTTAGTGGGCAGTAAGTTGGAACTTTTTAGCCACGTGCATTTAGAACCAGAAAACTGGAATCTCAATAGCAGAAAATTCAGGAGGCTGTGCTGCACTGATGATGAGTCCAATTAGATCTGAAATACGTCTGTAATTGCCTTCCTGAATGGTCGTAACTAGTGTTGCACCAAACAGCGTATCTCTTTGAGAGAAAATTGTGCTCGGATGAGCTTTTTCCGTCTGTATAAAGATTCCAGTTTTCTGGTTCTTAACGCACGTCGGCTGAAAAATTTCAACTTACTGTCTTTGACGCCTCGTGCGTCCACCGCAATCAGTTTGTGATCCTTAGCGGGGGCAGATTTAAAATCAATGGCAGTTTCTATAGTGCTTTAGAGGAGCAGTAGTCCCCAAAGAAATTTAAAGAAGAAATTGTATTTCAGAGGTGAACTAAACTGCGTTTACAACATACAAAATTACAAACTTCTTTGAAACCTATTTTTAATTCAATGTAGGAAATATAATCATCCAGAATTTTAAAATATTACGTTGATTTTCTCAAGCCACCTACAAATACTTTATAAAATTGTGTGTAAAAATACAGGTATATTATTTTTCCTCCGAAAGAAGAAGAGGAAAAGTTATAATTTAGACGCCATAATAGAAATGCGTATCGATGGCCAAAGTGCGAAACCATAGATCTCCGTTTGAAAAGTTGCAGACTTTCTATAAAATACTCTCTTTTGGCTCTGAAAAACTAATGAACATAATTTCTTGAAAACTTCCTTGAGTTTTTTCTCTTCTTTTCTTCTCTCTCAGTTTCAAGCTAAAAAGTTAGCTTGTTTCTCTTTCGAAAATTTCAACGCCCCGCAATGGAGAAACGTGGTTCTACACTTCGGCCATCGATATTTTTCTACTTCGACCATCGACCAGTACCATTTGACAACCCTGTTTGGATAAACGGTCGACGGACACGAGTTAAAAAGTTGGACAAGGAGCTGGCATTCATCGGTTCTCCTGACATGTGTACGCCTCGCGCCAGCGAGCATTCTTGAATAGTCCCCCTCGAGAACCCTCTCAGATTTCAGCTCCTCTGATTGGCCGCAGCCGCAATGAATAGAGATGCTACGCACGGATTGGACCCCTGACTCCAGAGCGGGCTATGCAAATCGGATGGCTTTCGAGAAGCTCTCGGGCTCGCATGGAGGGGGCCAAGAGGCTATAGAAAAACTGGTTTTCGTTACAGTTTATGAAAGTTGGGCTAGAACATGTGTCCGCACTCCTGTGAGATGTTGTTCCATTAAACGAGACAAGCTCAGTGGCGATTTTTTAAGTTGGCAGCATTGTTTTCCCTCCATTTAAATCCATTGAAAATATCGAATTTAGGTGAGGCAAGCTGCCTCATCAAGAATCGATTGTTTTACATACATTTAAATGGAAGGGAAAACAATGTTGTCAACTTTCAAGAATCGCCACTGGACAAGTTAAAGGTTGTTCATAAACCGAGAAAAATATTTTTATTATTTTCGATTAATAATATATGAAGTGAACGCCAAACAAACCCGAATTTTGTCTGGATTTTGGAACAGTTTGCGTTGAATTTAGCACGAAAAACCGAGAAACTCCAGAATCAACCGAAAAACTTGGGTTACTTTGTGTTTCACTTCCCGTAATATAACTGAACTTCATGTGTTATTTTTCCTCTCGTTCTAGGCTACAGATGATCAGCTTAAGTGAAGGATATTACACTGGGTTTTTAATTTTTTAATTTTCCAGCACATTTTCATATTTCCACGGTAAAATTCATGGCTGATTTGCGCACAGTGTGCTTAAGGTTTATCTTTCAAATTTTGACTAAAGAAGGTTTCATCTGAACACTTTAGACATAAAAAAAATTGATTGAAAAGGATCTTGAGACTACACATGTGACAGCTATCTCCTCGGGAGAAGACCTCAGATCCTCAAGACAAGATTTTCAGTCGGCCGTTTCCGTCTGATAGTTAAGTCCAAAAATCTGATGATGAGATTTCGAAGAAAAACTTTCTCCATGCTGCGAGAATAAATGACACAAATGATCGGATTATATGGAGATTAGCACACGAGGTAACCCAAACTTTATAGGTTAAGATTCTACGGTTTACCAGGTTTTCCATTGTTTTTTATTCTAAGATCAATGCAAACTGTACCGGAAAAAACATACAATTTAGGTCGAATTGCGTTTCAACTCTTGCATTATCTGGAAGTACATACCATTTTTCTCAGTATGTTTTTTTTTTTATTTTTATTGTCGCTTGAGAATGGTTACAAAGAAAATTTACAAATTTCACTTACAATGAAAGTGAGTAAATAAGGATTTAAAGAACAATAAAATTTAGGACTATAATATAATTTAAGAGCTAATTTTAGCTGAAAATTTGGAGACAGTAAGAAGAGTTACTGGAAATCAGCAGGGGTTTAGGTTCGCGACACCGGAATCCGCCTGTTGGCATGCATCGGTATAGATTTGCTTGTCTATCATTTCTTTTTTGTTGCTAAGGACTGTTTTTATGTATGTACAAACTTTAAACCAACTATCTTTAGAATCTAATAAACAATTTTGAAAATTTTCGATGGTAAATGTCTTTTTTATTTCTGTCTCTAAGAGGTCTCTTTCAGAAGTAAATTTTCCACACGTGAAAAGAGAGTGTTCCGGAGTATCAGTAGCATCTGGGCAGTACGGGCAAAAGGGGGATGGTGATATTTTCATTCGATGGAGGTAATTGTTAAAGGCGCCGTGTCCAGTTAGAGCCTGAGTTAAAAAGAAGTTCACATCTCCGAATCTTCTGGTGAGCCATTCTTCCGGGTCCACGATGAGTCTTTCTCAGTATGTGTCCTGCAGAATAATATGAAAGTGGTTCAAATCATCTTTCTCTCAAGAGCGAGGCTCAGGGTTGCACTATACTCCAACGATTAATTTGATATCAATCGATGAGATTTATAGGCCGTTGTTTTGTCTTTACTTTTAAACCAATCACATTAAAAATTTAATCATATTCATTAGTTAATCTCACAATAATTATTGCATATGCATCAAAGTGTCAAGGTAGGAAAATTTCATGGAATTTTAGAAATTCATGAAAGATATTGAAAAATACCGGTTCCTTTTCATGCTTCGCAAAATTTAAAAATTGTGACTTTCTTCTATTTTTGTGTGTTTGAGTGCGCGTTCATATTAAAGCTCCTGCAAAATATGAAATATTTTACAGCCTCATGGAATTTCATGAAATATTTCACAGCCTCATGAAATTTCATGAGATATTTCTCTGAAATTTCAAATCTTTCACTTTTTTTCTTACGTTTCATGGCACCCTGTAAAGTGGTGTCGATGGATGAAAACGCTCATCCCAGACTTACCGCAAGATCATCGATATCAATCAGAATAAGGAACGATCACAAAATTCCGGAAAATGAGTTTCCAATCCTCCACTGCAGCGGTCGCTGAGGGAGGAAGGGTTGACACGATGCAGTTGTTCTCTAATCCCCGAGGATTCGGAGACAAGCTGGCGCATTCACGACGGTAATTTTTAGGGGTCATCAGTCAAACTCAAGCCTGGATATCCGCGGGGGCGAGTGCCAATGTTTCACTTTGTCGTGTATTAAAGGGTCCCAGGGATGATTCCGTCCCTTCTCTGCCAGAGGTGAGTGTCTTAAGGATTATTTTCACCCTCCATTTACACTCTCACAAAGGAGAAAGTTTGCCAACGACTCAATTTTGATTATTTCGCACGGGCAGGTTGGCTGCCCCTCAAGTCCTAGGGCTCTGGGCTGGACCCTCATGTAACGATCTCAAGCATGAGAGGCGCTTAGTACTTTTAATCTTTTTCTTCACTAAAATGCACAAAATAACAATTAATAATAAGTAACAATTAATTTATTTTGCGAAAACTTTAAAATTAAGTGACCAATCCGAAAAACCATACACATCCGCTCGAAACAAGATTGGAGGGTGGTGGGGAGGGAGGGAATTGGTTTGAACAAAAACCCCTTGGCAGCCCCTTATATGAGACACCAAAGCATTGGGAAAAAATAATTTCTCTTCCTGGCTATGCTTCCCTTCATAATGGAATCGGTCGTTCTCAAAAACACTTAAGCGCCAAAAATGGATCTACGAGGAAAACGGCAATCACCATCTCAATTGACCCGCTCTAAATCTAAGAAATCTGAACTTTTAAAGCAAGGAATTAATTAATGACATTGTTAAGGAATCTGCGGTTTAAAACGGGTTGTTTAAAGCAGTTTCTACTGTTTTACTTGTACTTTCATATTTTGCGCTTAAGTCTTTTTGAGAATGACCGATTCAACTATGCAGCACTGGAAAGAAAACACATTGGATCAAGAGTCCAGACTCTTGAAAACATTGACAAGAAAAAATACTCTTGATTCAATCGGATTTTTGCTTGAATCAAACGAAATTCCGCTTAAATTAAAAGGCTTGGTTCTTAATTTAAGCTAGATTCTGATTGAATCAAGAGTACTTTTTCTTGTCGATGTTTTTAAGAGTCTGGACTCTAGATCCAATGTGTTTTTTTTTTTTCCAGTGAGTGTTTTGTCTCTCCTGAAAAATTAGGTCCAATGCACATGTGCGGTTTTTGGGATCATCCATTTACGTAAGTACATCATTAAAATCTTTATCTCTTTTCAGTGAGTTTGAGTTCAAACGAGAAACAAGAACACTATAACGGCGACGGAGGGATAGTTTCCCACCCAGGCGCGAGTACGTCGCGGCTCAGGGAAAGTGTCACGCGCCGACGGGAGGGGAGGGGGCGGGGGGCCTATCAGAGCGGAAAGATTGGGATTGAGTAGCGTGATTGGAGGTGATAACATCTTACGTCACTCACCTGAGCGGCCCGCAGATTTTCCTCGACCGTCCAGTCCCTTCCGAGGCCCTGAACGCACCGGCCGCGGTCGCCTTGTCGTCGTTGATCCCCGAGCAAAAGCCCCCCCCCCCCCCCCCTATCTTACCGAAGCCGTCCTTGCCGTTCCTGGATAATTTTCCGTATTTTCAGTAGTGTAAAATGCGAGGTAATATCCAAGCAGCATAGTGTGACGAAAATGCGGGAATAATTTTGCAATTTATGGCAATATAGAATTGCGATTTTTTAACCATGAAATTGCAATATTTTTACATAATTTGGTCAGTGAATGCCGATTTTAAATGATCAATAAAATTAGCTTTATGTCGGGGAGCAGTAGGCAATAAGCAGGGTTGCAATTTTTCATGAAAAGTAAAATCTTGAAATTTCAGAAAAATAGGAAAACTATTTTTCGAAATTAAATGCAATATAAAATGAAAGGCGGCTGGTTTTAATTACAGTACCTTTTAATACTGTAAGGGTTCATAAATGTCTTGGAAAAAAAGAAGAAAAAAACGTGTTAATGGACTATAGCTTAATAGTTTAGGTACTCTCTGCTAATAACCTTTCGACAAGAATGAATTCCTAATGATAAAATTTATTTCTATTACCTAGTCTCAAGAATATCTGGTCAAAACTATTCCAAGCCATCGATTTTCAGTGATGGGGATGTTATAAACGTCTGAAATAAATCATTTGTAAAAGCGGCAACAGCACCGGCAACTTTAGTTTTTTTTTCAAATGATCGATTTATTCTTCGATAAGTTTGCAACTTTTGGAAGGTTATTTGCGTTAAATAATACAGCACACAAATGATGCTCGCCAAATTATGATGAGCTATGGTAAAGTCATCTCATTTTTATATTTTTTCAACTGAAGGGACCAATTTCCTGACTCCATCACAAATTGAAATAAGAAAATCAGCACAAATTTGCAACGTAGTCTCGCTTTCGGGTGGTCACATGGATTCGCGAAACGTCAAAACCAGCCATAACCAGAGTGTCTGATTGCATCTCGTGGAGAAATGAGTAAATACATGAAAAGATAATCTCCATCAAATTGGATTGATGCTGCAGAAATTGACATTAAGGCCGCAGCTTGACAACCCTGTCGGAGTGGACTGAGCTACGACTTCGTTTAAACAATAATGTAAAACACCGTCACTAACAGGCTAATTAAAACCTTGAGTCACACTCACGTTTGTATTCGAGTCATTGCGTTAATCATAGGAATATGCGCTCACAGCGAAAACGGCAAAGAGGGAAGCTCACCTATACTGCCGTGCTAAGGAAGAACGTACGTATGAGCCTTCAGACGTTGCCATATTTTCTTCAATAAAAATATAATTTATATAGAAAAATTTTGAATATTTCCGCCCAATTTTTTCAAACAGTTTTGTTCGCAATTATATCTAAATCGTCTAAAAGTTTCGAAGAAAAATTGGCATAATTATCTTTAAAGATACATGTTCTATCCGGGGCAATTTGGCAACTCTCGAATGTTCATACGGCGTTCTTCCTTAGCACGGCAGTTTAGAGTAAATACTGAGCAAAGCATAAATCCCAATCTGTGTCAAATTGACCTAACTATCTCTTCTGGGGGACTTATAGTGCTGATACATACGAGCTATAGATACAGATCTACAAATATCGAAAAATAGAATCGCACATCAAATTGAAAAAAAAAAAAAATGAAAAAAATCGAGAGTCTACACAGCTAAAAATAGAACAAACGTATTCGCGAGCCTGGTTCTTTCACTTCTCACCCGAATCCAAGCTACACGTCATTGACAGCAAAGAGCGGAACATTGCGCGTTCACGCCTCGCGCCTTCAGTTTTGAAGACGCAACACGGACATCCATCAAGCACGAATAGTTGTATCTCTGCGCCGTCGTTAAAGCGCCCGTCCTTCCGCTGCTCTATTGTCATGTTGTGTTGGCTGTTGGTTCCGTTTGTTTATTTGTGAATGCGCTTCAAGGACCACGTAAGCGACACAGTCGAAGATAGGAGAGACGTTTAATGGCCTTGTTTTTTAATTTTTCACCCCAATATGAGTGACAACTCATTGGTAGCATACAGAAAATCATCGAGAGTTCACGCCTCATCGCGCCATAGCGCCTTCAGTTTTGAAGACGCAACACGGACATCCATCAAGCACGAATAGTTGTATCTCTGCGCCGTCGTTAAAGCGCCCGTCCTTCCGCTGCTCTATTTTCATGTTGTGTTCGCTGTTGGTTCCGTTCATCTTTTTCTAAGTGTTCTTCAAGGGCCACATAAGCAACACAGTCGAAGATAGGAGAGATGTTTAATGGCCGTGTTTTTTTAATTTTTCACCCTACACTGAGTGACAAATCATTGGTAGCATAGAGCGCAGCATTGCGAGTTCACGCCTCGTGCCTCCAGTTTTTTAGACGCAACACGGACATCCGTCAAGCACGAATAATTGCAAAAAAGTGAAATTTAAAAGAAAAAGAAATAAAGTCTTTCGTAACTTCAAAAACAACGAAAAAACTTGAGCACCACTTCAAAAACTATCGATATCGATGTATTTAAATACGGGTCGATATGACCCGACTTGAGACTTAGCGTATGAAAAAAGTCTTGGACATACATGTGTTAAGATGGGTTTTTTATTTCATTTTCAAAAGAAAATTAACCATTTGTGCTGACCCTTCTGGTCGACTTTTATACATCATGTAGGTACACAAAGTTAGGATATACCTTGAACTCTGACACTGTTTGAATGTTGGTGACGAATGATTGCGTTGCTTAGCAACAGACATGTTTAACCGGCGGACGTTAAGAACCGAATGTCGAACACCATCCTAAGCGAAGTTTCTGTCGCAATAGAAGTTTAAAATAGGTATTTAGCGATAGTGTTGCAGCGCAACATAAAAAATAGTTAGAGTATGAACATTTAAAATCCAATACATACTTACTGAGGCGAAATAAGTTAATTTAGTACTGCAAGTTTGAGGATCAGCTCCCTACATCGCAACAATGGTAAGTATTCATTATTGATGAAATAAATCTCGCCATGTGCTGATACTACTGAAACTTTACATAATAGATAACTATATGTTAATTCAATTTGACTTTGAATTGTACAGTAATCTAAATTTACTTGACTTTCCTCATTTGTTCAAATCAATAGTAATCAAAAATAAGATAGGTAAGCGTTTCATGTGTTAATAATTTTATTTTTTTATTTTTTCAAAGGAGTGTGATATTTTCAGCGAGAAAAGCATGATAGTCGTACCGCCAAGTCTGCCGAACATTCTTTTGGAATTTACAAAAGCTGCTATCAAGACGCAACCATCAGATTTGCTGGGATGGGCTGCAGCTTACTTTCGAAGCAAAGTCAAAGAGCAATCTTCGAATTAGAATAAGTATTATGGTTGTTATCACTGCTTTCAGTTTATAATTACTGCTGCAATTGGGCGAATATTGATCGTCTCTCATGATCAGTTTAACTAAACTAATCCTCCAAAATATATGGATGATTTTTTTCATTACATTTTATTCGTTTTGTTTTTAAATTTTCATGGTCCATCTCAATTCATCGTTTCCTTCACGAGAGAACGTAACTAAATTCCAATGCTGCCAGATTTCCCGCCGGAAATTGCAATTTTACGGAGAGAATCTTAGACATTTATAACACCGAAAATTTCACTGATTTTTCCTCTGATATCATGCAAAAATCAGGGAAAAATTTAAAAAAAAATTGCGCAAGTGCTTTCTTGTAAAAAAATTAGTTGTTCGAGTTATTTTGGCAACCCTGAAATGGAGTTACGTTTCTTCGTTCGGTAAACGACGAATTGCAGCACTCATGATAAAGCAGGATACAATTTTTACTAATGCAACTTAAGGAGCTTAATGTATCCTTCGCGATAGACCATTAAACAAGGTGCGAATTTTAATCATTATGATAGGTACATAATTGACTCGATCCACTACTGTGTGCTATGGAGCACAAATTGATTCAAGTAGACTCATGTTTCTTTCATGAGCGGGAAATTCAAATTGCATTCAAGCAAACTCGGAACCTAGTAGTAATTTTAAGGAGAAGGAAATAAAATGAAACTGATTAAAAACAAGTAACTTAATTTTATTTTTTTAGTTTAATTACATGGGTAAATGAAGAGGGGTTTGCACTGATAATTATAAATTTTATGAATAACAACTGTTATTGACCATTATTGTAAGAAAAAATGGACCCCTTGAAATGAACAGGTACCATGTGGTCAACTGAGAAACAATGTAACTTTCAGACAGAGGAAAGATTTTAGCAAGACTAAAATTGTTGCCTTAATGCTTGCAAATAAGCTGTATTTTAGTATATTCAGACATTTGTAGCACTTTTCTAAGTGACAAAGAACTTATCTACTGTAAAAAAAAACTTTACCGTGGTGAGTGCAATAGGGTGACAGCTCTTATCTGCAATTGATAGGGGCTAGATAAAAGCATAAAGCAAAGAGGAATAAAAAAGATATTGAGACCTGCATTAAATGGGTGGTATTACTTTCTAATTAGTATTGCGTTTAGTAGGTAATTAAATTATGTCAGTATCCCACCAAAATATCGAGTTTTTTCCTCTTTTTTTTTTGTTTTACGGGAGATGACTATTAATGACTCATTCTTGTCCAAATTATAAGATAGATACTACTGTTCCTCGGCCAATAAAATTTTCGCTTCTTGTTCTGTCAGCAGTGATTTTAGTAAATGATGGATTATTTTTTGATGAGCTACATGCCTGACTGGAGATTGCTCATTTTAATTTGAGTAAATAGTTGCGCAGACAAATGAGTCAGGTGTACAACCAAAAAGCCCAGACAAAAACTTACTAAAATAAAATAAGACAAAAGCTTTTCGAGGACATAAACCTAGTGATAACCGGAAGGCTCTAATGTGTCAATAAGACTTGTTTTTTTTTCAATCAAGTGTGATCTTTAGCTTTTGTTTTACTGACATATCGTAGTCTCCGTTTAGACTTCACGATGAATGATGCTACAATAATTTTGAGCTACATATTCGACAAGCCACTATGATTTGTTGAAAGCTGGGTTATTTGCAACCTGCAATGGTTATAACCATCAAAGAATGTCCCGCTAATGCAGCTGATCTACTCTGGTAGCGAAACAAAGTAAGTTTTTAGTAAACCATTCGGTCTGATTTTGGGAGGTTTTCCTTAGTCTTATCTGTACCTGCACTGTGAAAGTATCTTAATTGAATTTGGGAGAAAAGTTCAAAATTATTCTTTTATAGATGAAAATGTGCAAATTTCGCTTCCTTTTACATATGTTCACGAATATTTTAGAGCCAGACACTGAACTAGATTTTCTCAGGAATTTTTTTTTACTCAGGGCCACTCAGTGAAGATACAATTTAATTACCAGTATGAGAATTTAAAAAATAAACCTAACAGAGAGATGAACGATAAATTAAATAAAAGTAAAATTGTGATTCCATATCAATCACAAAAAAGATCATTAGTAACATAAGATGGAAGAACAAAAATGTAGGATAGCAAAGGGTAACAGAAAACCGGCATAACTGAATCTGAGGTGTGTTGAGTTATTGCAGAAAAAATAACCTTCATAGTAAAGATAACTTCAAAGAAATGTGGAGTTGCCCAGTCTAAAATATTAAAGATTTAAAAACAAATTTCATGTTCATCATTTTTCAAACACATAAATTCAGTCATTGATCATGGATCATTTTTCTTTTTCTTTTTCTTTTTTTTTTTACACATAAAAGAGTTTGCATTTCAGGCGCACAGTAATTGTATTTTTCACAATGTTTATGCTATTTAAAAAGTTTATCACATGCGTAGTAAAGCAAAAGATATGATCAAAAGAAGCAAACTTCATGCTTTGTAATTCTCTTTCTACGTATATTTGAAGCCTCTTTTTTTAATTGTTCGTGGATTTAGAACGCTTGGTACAATTTTACATCAATTTATACATGTAGAAAAGGTAAAAATGTACAAATTTACACAATTAACAAAAGAGGAATATATCACAAAACGATTTCAAACAGTTGGCCAAATGCTATTCAATACCAAGACTTCAGGACTGGAAGATTTTCTGGGGATTTTTGGTCACATATTTAAGGAAAACTTGAACACTGGGTTTGAAATTAAACACATATAGAATATCCACATGGTCATCCTAACAATAAAGGAGGTACGGTCAAATTTTACAAACTGAAATTGTTATCTTCTATCTGAAAACACTATCGTTTTTTTTCTTCTCAATTAAAAGATTGAGCTAAAAGAGGCTCACAATAAGGTGCCGCCGTAGGATCTATCAGATGGGCAAACAATTTTACGACAGGCATTACCTATAACTTCACTTGACAAACTTCAACGGAAAATTACTTGGAAGCTGAATATCTTACATCAGGAAAAAATGTTGCAACTTTTGTCACTTCTAATTGGCAAAATTTGACAGTAACATACAGAATTGGCTTCTTAACTGATTCAACAATGTAGAATAAATGCAGCAGGGCATAGGTAACTGACACTATTACAGAATTTTGTATCAGAGAATGTACATATAATTGGTGCAATGCTGAAGAAAAGTATTAACCCAATTTTAAAGTCTTCAAGTAGATTGGGGGTTGAGCTTACAAAAACTCGGCTTCATTCTTAACGAAAGCAAAAAAAAAAAGTTTCCAGAAATTGTGCTATGAAGGTAACAAAGAAACTTTGAAGTGGATTGGACAGCATTGGATTACTGCAGGAAGAAAAAGAATGTTGGAAAAAAAAAATAAAAAAAAAAGTCTCAAGAAAAAGTTGAAAATTTCTTGTGATCCAGGTGCAATAACAACGAAAGTCCATACTTTCAGACATTAAAACATAAGTCGCATCTGGATAGGTCAGAGCAAACATGAAACCTTGCTTTTTCAAACTAAAAATTTCCATCATCAGGTGTACTCCAAAAAGCTGGTACATACACTAATAAATCTTAGGTCTCATTTGAAAAGAAACTTGTTCCATCTTATAACTGTAGTTCGGCGAAAAAGAAAATGTAGCCGAAAGAAAATGCAACTAAAAAATTTGGAGGGGCAAAAACAAACTATTTAGTTAAAATTGTTGAACTTATTTGATTGTTATGACGTGTTTGTTCAGTGTGCCATTTCTTATGTTAAGAAAGTCCGTACTTCTACAGAGTAAGGATGTAACATTTAAATATCTTTGAACCATCCTTTCCTTTCACGCACACTTTGTTATTGTACCTTTAAAACAGAGCACAAGAAGAAGATATTTTAAAAATTAGGAGGTACAGGATGCGCTCCAAATAAAACATCTAAAATTCAAGTAACAACATAAACATTTTTAAAACAGTAACAGGATTTAAAAAAAATGAATTGAAAACTTTATGGATTCGAAAATTCTGGACAAATTACTCCAATAGCATGCATTGAAAAGTATATCCACCATCAAAGTTTTTGAGGTTCTTATAAGCACAAAATAACAGAAATTTGGAGACATTCACCCTCAATGGATGGACTTGAACGCATATTTCTGCTACAAAAGGACCCCGCACACCTCTTATGGGAAGCTGCACCACGACCGATTGCCTTCTGACTTATGTTTTGCGATTCTCCTCAAGATGCTGATCAAAAGTTATAATTGCGTCAACTTTCTACGATGCACCGTTTTCGCAAAAAACCTAAGAGAAGATTCAATTATTCGGCGACTATGAATAAAAAAGAACAAAGCATTTGAGGACAGGCCCGATGTAAATAAGGAAAAAACGTAGCGCGTGTCCGTCTTCTTATCTGTACCTGCCGACTCAGAGGCTATCTCTCTCCCGCACTCGCCCGGTAGACGTTCAGACTTTCCTGTCCTTATGCTCCTCAAGAATCTGATTTGGATGGTCGAGCAAAACGGCGTGCGGAATCCGAGATAAGACTGCCGCTCGGTGCGGGAGTTCCCCTGATTTGTTCACTCGAGTACTGAAATGAGGAATCTTTCTGGCTTTTTATCGCCGAATAATTGAATCTTCTCTTAAGTTTTTTTGCGAAAACGGTGCATCGTAGAAAGTTGGCGCAATTATAACTTTTGATCAGCATCTTGAGGAGAATCGAAAAACATAAGTCAGAAGGCAATCGGTCGTGGTGCAGCTTCCCATAAGAGGTGTGCGGGGTCCTTTAGTACGAAACAAGAGGAGCAAAGTTACTATCTGTGTATAATGCCTGTGAAAACATTAATTATGGCTACAATATCTGTGATGATAAAAAAGATACTTAAATTCAAGGATAACTCCTCTGTGTATACATATAAAAAAAAGGATAGGCATTATTGCCTTACTAGATCCGTCCGATTATTACAAAAATGTTCAATTGAAAGAAATAAGGGATTGAGTTTCTACACGATAATTTTTTTCAAAGGAAGCAGATACAAATGGTAAAAGAGTACATAAAATTTAAAATACAAATGAAGCATTTACACAGGTAAATCGAGTTAGGAGATCTGAAGCAAAATTGAGATATTCAGAAGTACTAAAATTTTAGATTTTGAAACTGGAGAAAATTCTTTCTCGATTTGTTTTTTCATGGTACAAGACTCTTTTGAATGAATTTATGATAGAAAATTGTGCATGAAAAGAGCGTTCCTTACTGATTAACTCACCTAGCCAAAAACTAAAAAGTCAATAAATAAGTCGAAGATAATTGGCAACAAAAAAACAAGATGAGACAAGAAATTGAATGTCACATAACTCGATTGAAACTTAATTAAAACCAGAGAGGTTCTAAAGGTGAGAATTTTAAAGCTTCACCAAAGCACAAAATAATCAAGGTACCTACAAAGTAAATTTCGTTTCTTTTCCTTGTTTCATTTTCTTTTTTTTTGCCTCTTTGACTTAGATATTTTTTTTTAAAAAAAAACATGCATCATTACAGTAACTTGTTACTTTTGACATTCAAGGATTTCATTAAAATCGCAGCGCCTGAAGTGTTAACATCTATTTTATTCTTTACAAAATTCTTACAAAAATTAAAATATGAAAGTTTAAAAAATATTAGTGCAATTTTGACTTTTCGCAGCTTTCTCTGCAAGTTTAAATGGCCAGAATTTTTTTTTTAAAAATACCTTGATACTCTGCTCACTTTGAAATGTTACGGACTGAATTGAAAAAATTTAATGGGACCATTCTATTAAAAAAAAATTAACAACTGCAAACATTTCGAGGCTTTGCAATATTGATGAATCCTTGAACTGTGCAAGCTACTGATAAAAATTGAGAATAAAATTATGACAGTTAAAAATATGACAAAAGCAGAACAATATTTCAATAAATAATAAAAATAAAGAAGATAAGTAAATAAATAATAATAACTATTTGGGGATAATATATACTTTCAAAGTACATAAAATGTTGTGCAAATTTTCACCTGGTTAGAAAAATAAATTATGTATCAAAACTGAATTAAAAGTGATCCATTGAATTTCTTTGTACAGCTAGGTTTCCACAATCAAATTAAGTCCATCACAATGGGTCACCGACAACTGTGAATGATATATAAAATACATTACCAGGATGTTTAGGCTTGAAGAAAAAAAAATTATTCCAATTCTCTGCCTTTTCCTGTTTGAGGTGCTGGAAATTTCCTAACTTTTCCGCTAAACCTTACCAATGGGCACAAAAAATGAAGAGCAACTTCTGATTTATTTGACACCTTCCTACTCAAGCCAGTCAAAAAGTGAAGTTTTGTTGTTTATCGGTGGAGCCACGTAAATCGGGTCTCAAATTTTTTGATGAGATAATCTTTTTTAGTTTTTTTTTTTTTGTGTGTTGTTTTGACCAAACAGAAACATGAACGCAAAAATTGTTGGCAAGGAATGTATTAAAATACAGAGAAGAAGTGCACGGCAAGCAATATTTGAGTGCATAAACTTGGACATTATTCCTCGACGATTTTGACTAAATTTTTTACCCTTCACTTTTCCCTATTTACGGCCCTGTAAACATCCTGGTGACATGATTATAAACATACTGCTTATAAACTGTTCGTTGTCATTTTTCACTGGAAAAAATTAAGGAAAAAAAGGGAAAGCTATAAATCACTTGACTGAAAAAGATAGCTGCATTACAAAGAAAACGCATGGACCATAAGTAATTAAATTTGAATTCATAAAGTAAAATCAACAACTCTCCGCCAAGAAATTCAAATGTCTGATTGTCTGATCAACCTTAAAATGACAAAGAAGAAAATACAAGTGAACCATACATAGTTTTGCTGCAAGCTTGCATTGAATAAAAATACACAGAATATCCAAGAAATAAAGCAATGGTTACAGTTACTATCCTCCTCATTTATTTCATTAATTTTTTTGTTTTTTTTTTCCAGTTGGAGAAGCAATGATGCGAAAACAAACAATCATAAGGAAGAAAATTAATTATTACATTTAAACATGTAAGACTCCAATATCAATTGAATGCGTCAAACTATTTCTCACAATAATAATAAAATAATGAAAAAAAGGAGAAGACAAAATCTGCGTTATTCGGAGTTCATTTTTTAATCATTTGCCCTCTAATTCGAAAAAAATCTTCTTGAGTGGGATAGTAAAAACCAAAAAAATGAGTTGTCATTAGGAAGATCTAATTATAAAAAAAATCAAGAGGAAAACAGCCCGGCAAAACATAGTCATGGTTACCAGAGAGAGAGAAATTCTACTTCAGTTTTTGATATTCAGCTTTGATGAGATAAAATAATACAATTTAATCAAAATGAAGCGACATGTCCATGCAATGTGAAGAACTCTCAACACTTCAACTTTTCTGATTGAGATAAAATGAATCTTTTAGACTGAAGATTTAGAGAGAACCTTAATATTTAATGTACTCATTTATTTGCTTTTATTTTAGAGATCATGTTGAAAAAAACTTGCGTCCTTTATTCAGTAAAAGGATGGAAATAAATAATTGAAAAACTACCAAAAAGCGAGACATTTAGGCTTATATTCCTCATCGTTCTTTAAATAACTCCATTCCCTAGGGAGCCCCATACCAGATAAGCTCTACTTACATTACGATTAAGGAAGATTTAAGGAAATACCTAACGGGGCATCTTAAAAAGGACTATTTTTACGAATCTTGAGTAACTTTCAACAATATAACTTTGGAAATAGACCTTCCGGAGGGATTACAATGATTTGCCACTGCAAAAAAATAAAAAATTCGAAGAAAGAAATGTCATGATTGAGACAGACTTTAAGGTAGGTACAAACCTACCTTGAAATTTTCAAAACTGGCAAAATATAACCTTTCGTATTTTTGATTTACATAGAGGCACATTATTATAATCTCAAGGAAGGGTCTTTTTCCAAAGTTAAACCACTGATTTGCTGAAGATTCCTTAAAATTATCCTTTGTATGATGCTAAATCAAAGATTTCCCTAAAGCTGTCTTAATCACCATGTAAACCATATCGATGGTGAAACTACCAGATGACATATCTTGTTTGAGGTGTTTAAAAATCTTCGCTCCCATTTTATTTTCTTGAAGGAAACCAAATCAATAACATTTCTTGAAAATTTCACAGAGGTTTCTTTGCATGAAGAGAAAAAAACACAGAAGTTTTCAAGAATTGATATTAAATAGTTTTTCGTTTCAAAATAAAGTATGATGGGAAGTCTACAACATCGTAAACCGAGATACGAGGTCTGGCAATTTCACCGTCGACATGCTGCTTCCTAGGGAAAGGAGCTATTTCGGGAACAACTTTGTATACAGGGTGCTTGAGTTGGTTTTTACTTCCATCCAGTTTATAGTAAGCTGAATTATTGAGACTTCTTTTCGTTCACTAAGCCTAAATAAATATAAATAACAATTAAACTTCTACCACTACTAATCACATAGTTAAAGTTTAAACATTCATAAAAAAAAGAGAAAAAAAGTACAGAAACAAAATGGGTTTCAAGATTTTATGAATACAACACTCGGCGGGATTGTATTCAGTTGAGACGTATAAATCTATGTTGGTGAAAATGTTTAATTTGCTGTCCTTCCTTTAGCAAATTATGGCATCAAATAATGAATCATTCCTTTATTGTTATCTTCGTTCGGAAGTTTTCTACCACTGTAACATAAAAAATCCATCTCTATTAGAATCCAATATCATGAAAGAAGTTCTAGCAGCAAAGAAAATCTTCAGCTTCAGTTCCAAAAAAAAAAAAAACACGCTTTGCTATAATGTGGCTCAGAAATTAGCAATTATGATTTTAATGACATGACAGATATATTACATTCTAAGACTTATAAATTTAACAGCAAGATGTGTGAAACCCGAAATGAGCTTTGAACCATAATAACAAAAATCATAACACAGCGGTGGTATCCTCTGCATGGCGAAATTTTGCACTATGAGTCCCAGAGGATTCACCTTAATGCCAGGGGTGCAAAAACTTCTTGGTCATTAGGGTGGCCCTTATTTTCGACTTTTCGGAAATTTAAAGTGCGGAACCCTGCAAATGGTTCCTTTTAGTGAGGAAATAACGGGGAAAAAATGAAAATGAAGAAAAAAAATTTTTAAATGGCGCCTCAAAGAGCCTAAAGTTGCGAGCGTGGCGTGCGAAGTCGCGTTTTTTCCGTCATTTCGCGAATTTTTTTCTCCCCTTTTAAATGTTGCTACGGCTTTGAAATTTTCTAAAATGGCACATTATTTAGTGTACTTTACGAGAAAAATCACAAAATTTACCACGCCACTTTTAAAATGCCCCCTCTCTCCCTCCAAAGTGGCCCCGTCGTGCGATTTTCCCTAACAATCTCCCCGCACGGTGTGTCTTTTTTCTACCTTTGAATTGTTCCCACGGCTTTGAAATTTTCTGAAGTAGCACATTCTTTAGAGTTCTTTACGAGAAAAATAACCAAATTTACCGCGCCACTTTTAAAATGCCCCCTTTCCCCCTCCAAAGTTGCCTCATCGTGCGATTTCGTCGATTGTTCGTAACATTCTCCCAGCACGGTTTGCCGGAACGAGTTTAAATTTTTTGAAGAGTCAATAGCAAAAATTCTTCAGATTCTAGAAGTAGAGTGTCTACCGAGTCATCTAAGCCAAAAATAAAACGATTCTGTTTAGCTGCTGGAAAACAAAACTGGTAAAAAAAATACCTCTTGGTTCAAGACAATCCGGCAACAAGAAACCGCACCGTTTCTTGTCGCCGGATTTAAGAGTCTGGACTCTTGTTTCAATGCAAAATCCGCATGAATCAATGCAATATCCGCTTGAAACAAGAATTCAGGACTCTTAAATCCGGCGACAAGAAACTGCACTCTTAAGTCAATGCAATGCGGCATTGGTTCAAGAGGTTTTTTTTTCACCAGTTAAAGTCGATTTAAAGGTATATCGGGGCTGACATAGGAAAATTACCGGTGTAAAGTTCCGTTCTATTATTGAAAAGAAACGTCCTTCATACTTAAAATGCCTGAAGGTTTCTCAGATATTGTTGTTTAAAGTACTCGAATAGTAATACCACCAACTTCAGGCATATCGTAAATTTTGGTGGCCTAAAACTACCCCTCAGAGCTGAAGAGTGCTTAAATTTTAATTCCATGAAGCTCTCCAAAAAATGACCGGTTTTTTGGGCAGTCAATTAGGCCGCCGAACGGAGTTTGAAATGGAAGCTTAAAATGACCTTAAGCTCACAGAAAAATTTCAAGATGAGCGTAGGAACGGTTTCCGAGTTACCGGGTTACGATTTTTCTGATCTCATACGGATTACTATCTCTTACGTAAATCGATGATAGCGAATTTGAATCCCGGAAAACCACCGATTTTTAGTGTAAAATCGATATAACGAATCAAAACATCGACTCCTTGACATAGAATTTCAATTATACGTGTTAAAATAATGAAGTATCGATATGTTGAACACATTTGCAAAACGATGAGAAGCCCATGGCAGCATCATTTTAACAAGATAACAGCAAATATTAGATTGGATTTTTGTCCCATTGGCCCCCCTGCCCCCCCCCCCCCCCCCCAAGTAACCCGATAACTCGAAAACTGTTCCTTGTCTCCGTCCTTACCTTATCTTAAAATTTTTCTGTGAGCTTTAGGTCATTTTAAGCTTCCATTTCAAACTCCGTTCGGCGGCCTAATTGACTGCCCAAAAAACCGGTCATTTTTTGGAGAGCTTCATGGAATTAAAATTTAAGCAATCTTCAGCTCTGGGGGGTAGTTTTAGGCCACCAACATTTACGATATGCCTGAAGTTGGTGGTATTAGTGTTCGAGTACTTTAAACAACAATATCTGAGAAACCTTCAGGCATTTTAAGTATGAAGGACGTTTCTTTTCAATAATAGAACGGAACTTTACACCGGTAATTTTCCTATGTCAGCCCCGATATACCTTTAAATCGACTTTGTTTTCCAGCAGCTGAACAGAATCGTTTTCTTTTTGGCTTAGATGACTCTGTAGACACTCTACTTCTAGAATCTGAAGAATTTTTGCTATTGACTCTTCAAAAAAATTAAACTCGTTCCGGCAAACCGTGCTGGGAGAATGTTACGAACAGTCGACGAAATCGCACGATGTGGCAACTTTGGAGGGGGAAAGGGGGCATTTTAAAAGTGGCGCGGTAAATTTTGTGATTTTTCTCGTAAAGTACACTAAATAATGTGCCATTTTAGAAAATTTCAAAGCCGTAGCAACATTTAAAAGGGGAGAAAAAAATTCGCGAAATGACGGAAAAACGCGACTTCGCACGCCACGCTCGCAACTTTAGGCTCTTTGAGGCGCCATTTAAAATTTTTTTTTCTTCATTTTCATTTTTTCCCCGTTATTTCCTCACCAAAAGGAACCATTTGCAGGGTTCCGCACTTTAAATTTCCGAAAAGTCGAAAATAAGGGCCACCCTATTGGTCATGCGAATGCTGAAATGCGAGTATTATACTTAATAAAAATGAGAGAGCTTTGAGAGCAGATTTTAAAAACGGGAGGGCCAGCATGAAAATGAAAAATTACATATTTTTCACAATGTCAAGGTATAAGGATCGCTCTTTTGGTAAAAAATCACGGTGAAAATTGCAAATTTTTCTTTGTCAAAACTGTGGTAATAGATGGGTAAGAAGCAAAGAAAATAATCACTAAAGATCTTTTGAGGGGAAAGGGGTTCTAAAATCGGTAGGTCAATTTGAAAAATGGGAAGGATGAGACATTTCTGTATTACTGATTTTCCACTCATGAATTTAAATTGAAAACTTTCAATGTTTCTGATGTGTACTGTGTGGCATTTAAATGAGGAAACATGCGTCGAAGTACCCTTGTCTTACCCTGTTTGGTAATCAATTATATACTTTAAATTTATACTTACTCCGGGTCAGGAGGAAGGAACCGGAACAGATTGAATCTCTCTCGAATGAGGGGCCGCACATCTTGTTGATTCTGAAATTTAGAGGAGCAGCAATAAGTATATCAATGGGAAAAATTACGGAAAAAATCTTACAGGATGATACGCTAATTTAGAGAGTGCACAGAAAAACTTCTTGCCCACAAAATATAACTCAACGTCAAAACTTGGAATTTACATTTCAGCCAATTACTTCAGACGTAATAAGAAATTTGTCAAATTTGTTCAGGAAAGACATTCCTTGATTTTGACCACATTCAGAACAAAGGCTTAAACAAGATTGCAGTGTTTTCAAAATTGTGAAACTCTTTGCAGTAAAAAAAAAAGGAGAAGAAAAAAAATATTTATAGATACAGTTATACAATTGGCACAATCGTTTTCCTTAATAATTAAGAGTTTTTTAATTGAAAAACAAAAACTGTTTGCAATGGAGATGTTGCATGTGTGAGGGTTTTGCGATTTGACCATTGATTCTTCTGTAAAAGTTCGCGAGAGACATGATGGTGCCACTGGTTTTCTCTGAAATTATCTCCCAAGCTCAAAAAAGCTCTCAAGTTGAGGCCAAAATGGAGGGGATATCCCACCCAACCCTAAGAGTCCACCTCTACATCAAACTAACCGCTAAACCGCTAAAATCGCCGCAAAGGGAGGACTGCACGTCATTATACTTGACTCTCTGTCCCGTTTTTACCACAATTTGAGTGAAAGTGTATCCCTGAATTGGAACGATTCAGAATCTCGGATTGTGTTTATTAAATTCATTTTTTAGGTAGATTTCGAAGAAATATCTACCTATTGCAGATGGTACGACCTCGTAATTTTCCGGAATTTTCGCTCAAAGAGCATCGATCCTGAAGCCCTGAGTTGAAAAATGTGGGTCATAAAAAAGTACGATATATATATATATATATTTATAAAATTAAATCAACCCAATTAATTATTATTAAAATTAAATCAACCCAATTAATTATTATTAAAATTAAATCAACCCAAAATTAGAAAAGCTAGCCAAAGAGGAAATCCAAAACTAACAGAAAAAACAAAATGTGCAGAACAAGAAAAAATATAGGGAACCAGACCTAAAATATTAATAATCAGTACATGTATACATTTTAGAGCACTTCAATTCGTTTCATCCTAAAATCCAATTCACCATAGAGACGGAAAAAAATGGATCACTTAATTTCTTGGATATGACCATAGACCATCATGAAGGTCAAAAAATAAACACGAAGTGGTATCAAAAACCAACATCGTCTGGTAGGTACATGAATTATTTTTCAAATGTACCCTTCCATTGGAAAGCAAATGTTGTGAGCAATTTATTTCAACGCGCCTACAAGTTATCAGATAAACAATACCGCCAGGAAAGCATGGATAGAGCACGTACGTTGCTTTTAGGAAATGGCTATCCACCTACTCTACTGGACAAGATGATGCGTAAATGCAAGTATATTTGCGAGAAAGAAGAAAATAAAATTTCGAAGGAGAAAGTAGATGTTGGCAATGTCGTGAAAATGCCGTATATAAGGGGACTCAGTGAAAAATTGAAAAAGTGCTGGAAGCCCTATAACTTCTTTCCAGTTTTCAGTAACCCAAATTCGAATAAACGGTTTTTCTCGAAATTGAAGAGTACAGTACCAACTGAAAAGACCTCCGGTGTTGTTTACAAGATAAACTGTCTGGATTGCAATGTTGCCTATATAGGTCATACCAAACGCTACCTAGGGGAACGAATACGGTCACACAAGTATGACAAAAAGGAGAAAACTGCTTTGCACCAACACAGCCAAGAACAACAGCACAGTTTTAACTTCAAAAATCCGGAAGTACTTGTCAGGGAACCCAATTTCAGGGCAAGGCTGTATCATGAAGCCATACAGATTAAACGGTGCTCAAACTCCATTAATTTCAGAACTGACACCGATGTACTGGGCACGGCGTACAGTGCTTTCTTCTGATTGTTTACGTGTGCTATCTATTTACTCCTCGCGGTGACGGGCTCTCTTTGTTTATAGTCAGTTTTCAAGCAGTTATACGAGTCGGAGTTTCGTGGTGGCCACCGTTGTAGTTTTAGTTCTCGTGTTTTTAAAAGTTTTTATTTTTCCGCGTAGACATTCGACGATTTTAACATTTCGCGTGGACAATCGATCAGTTTTATGAATAGTTTTTAAGTTATAATGTGTGCCTGCCTGAGGATGCCCCCCATGCGGGGCGAAACGTTGCGGATGCGTAGGAACTAATGTTTCGATTTTTTATGGCTGCAAGCTGAATAAATAAGGTAAATTTCCTATATATATTTTATATATATATAACTGGGATCTAACGAACCTTTGCGACCGTTTTTTTCCGGAACTATCCGTACGATCAAAACGAAACTTAGCATGGTTCTTCACTGCTATGAGGTCTAGATCAAGTTTCCTTTTTCGTGAAAATCGGTCCACCCCTTATCCGGAAAATCTCAAGTCCAAAGGGGGAGGATTTTTCAAACTCGTCCGATCTTAGTCGGCGATGCGTCAAAAAACTCGTCTCATCGTGGCCTTCAAAACAACCTATGTTCACCTACCCTCTAAAACTACCCCTTATCCGGAAAATCTCAAGTCCAAAGGGGGATGATTTTTCAAACTCGTCCGATCTTGGTCGGTGATACGTCAAAAAACTCGTCTCGTCGTGGCCTTCAAAACAACCTATATTCACCTACCCTCTAAAACCACCCCTTATCCGGAAAATCTCAAGTCCAAAGGGGGAGGATTTTTCAAACTCGTCCGATCTTAGTCGGTGATACGTCAAAAAACTCGTCTCGTCGTGGCCTTCAAAACAACCTATATTCACCTACCCTCTAAAACCACCCCTTATCCGGAAAATCTCAAGTCCAAAGGGGGATGATTTTTCAAACTCGTCCGATCTTGGTCGGTGATACGTCAAAAAACTCGTCTCGTCGTGGCCTTCAAAACAACCTATATTCATCTACCCTCTAAAACCACCCCTTATCCGGAAAATCTCAAGTCCAAAGGGGGATGATTTTTCAAACTCGTCCGATCTTGGTCGGTGATACGTCAAAAAACTCGTCTCGTCGTGGCCTTCAAAAGGACCTATATTCACCTACCCTCTAAAACCACCCCTTATCCGGAAAATCTCAAGTCCAAAGGGGGATGATTTTTCAAACTCGTCCGATCTTGTCGGTGATACGTCAAAAAACTCGTCTCGTCGTGGCCTTCAAAACAACCTATATTCACCTACCCTCTAAAACCACCCCTTATCCGGAAAATCTCAAGTCCAAAGGGGATGATTTTTCAAACTCGTCCGATCTTGGTCGGTGATACGTCAAAAAACTCGTCTCGTCGTGGCCTTCAAAACGACCTATATTCACCTACCCTCTAAAACCACTCCTTATCGCGAAAATCTCAAGTTCAAGGGGGACGATTTTCCGACCTGTCAGGCTCATTAGGCGCAATTGTTTTCATAGAAACGATTAGTCGAAATCTACCTTTCGTTTCCACTGTGGCTGGAAAGCGTTTTTTTTTTAAAATGAGGTATGAAACGAGTGAAAATATTGCGTCAAAATTTCCAGCGACTGAAGGAAATCCGCGGAAATTCTTTAGAAAAACTGTAGTTGCCTTTCGTGACAAGAATGATTAAAAATGAGACATTGGTTGAGGTCTGTAACGTTGCAATCGGAGCTAAATACGCTTCCTTACGCGTGCAAGATAGGATATTTGAACTCATTCACGGCAGGCGCAGTGATACAACTATTCGACCGCGGTTGTAAGCATGTTGCTGCCAGCCGGATTGAAGGCGCGCCACACTCCAGCAATTACTCGGATCCCGTCCCGTGCGATCTCCCTGGCTGGCGCGCCGCTAAAATCGCCGCAAAGGGAGGACTGCACGTCATCATCCTTGACTCTCTGTCCCGTTTTTACCACAATTTGAGTGAAAGTGTATCCCTGAATTGGAACGATTCAGAATCTCGGGTTGGGTTTACTTAAATTCATTTCTTCTTAAAATGAGGTATGTAACGAGCGAAAATATTGCATCAAAATTTCCGGCGACTGAAGGAAATCCGCGGAAATTCTTTAGAAGAACTGTATTTGCCTTTCGGGGCAAGAATGATTAAAAATAAGACATTAGTTGAGCAGGGTGTCTACAAGATTTTCAAAATCAAATTCCCTGACAATTCCAGATTTTCCATGACAAAAAATGACAAAATTCCCTGACTTTTTGGGTTTAGCCATACGATGAACTAGTTAGAAAATATTAAAAAAAAATATCCTTAGGAATGACCCTGTAAAGTCATATTCTGAATTACCATGGCGTTGGAAGGAGTTGAGTAATACTTTTGAAAGGAACGAGATCCTAAATACTCAAAATAAAGCTAATTCCAAAATGGTATACTCAGACTAAAGTCACCTTCAAAATTTAATTTTTAAGCTCAACCATGCTCTCTTTGTGACATATTGCCCCGTATACTTTTGAAAATTCAAACTATAGTTCACCCTGGTGGTTTCATAAATATTGGCATATTACTTGGTGCCCTGAAAATACAAGTCTCTTTTTCTTAAAATATAAAACAAGAGTTGTAAATGTGCCTAACTCAGGTAAATTTTGCTATAATCAAGAGGAAATACAAGTCTCTTCTCGATTTTAGATAAATTTGCTTGATTCGGGATTTTTTTTTTTTTTTTTCTTAAGGTCAATTAATTCAATGGATTCCAGAACCTAATGTTGGTATTGAATTTTTCTTACACTCAACAAGCGTTGGCTTGTTAGAATATAATCCACCAATAATATTTCTACAAGGTGGATGCACCAGTTGTGAACATGTTGATTTAAGAACCAGAAAAATTTCATGCAAAATGCAGTTGACATTAAATATTTCTTTACTCAGTTAAAGAAAAACTAAAATTCTAGCACTTTCATTAAATTTCCTGACTTATTGAAAAAATTGATTAACCATCTGCTCAAAACTGGGGCACTTAGTTTCCTATCATTATTTACTGTAATTTTCTGCTGTTAGCAAGTTAACTTCATTCAAGTCTATTTAGTCTATCTTGCCATTTGGCATGAATTAAGTAGATAAATTAAATAGGGCGGATCGATTCGATCTTTAAAGTTAGCGAACACACATTAGTGAACCTAGCGGCCGTGTTGCAAACTGGTTGAACAGAGCAGTTTACATTATCAGCCACGCGAGCGCGCTACTCGGCCAATTCGGCAGTGACGAGCGAAAATAGCCGCGAAATGTTCGAATTGCGAAAATTCCCTGACTTTCACCGGTTTTCGATCGAATTCCCTGACTTTTCCCGGTTTTCCAGACAGTGATCAAATTCCCTGATTTTTCCCGGTTTTCCAGACCTGCAGACACCCTGGAATAGTTTCTGAGGCTGGCAACAGACGCTGTTGAACTAGTTGATCTAAAATCAGGAAAAGAGTACTTACACACAATGCTATGTTTTCCAAAAATGGAAGAAGTTTTATCAGTTCATCATCATTTTGATCAAAAAACCAACTTTCGATATGGATTCCGTTTTCCATCTGAAATATAGGAAGAGAATACTTGTCAAATTTCTTTTAGGAGAAAATAATTTCAAATGGGAGTCACAAATTAATCAGAGGAAAATAAATGAGGAAATTTCTGGTTTTTTTGTTTTGTTTTTTGGTTAAGCTTGAAATGGTTGAGAAAACTCAAGGAGCCTCGTTTGTTTGTTTGTTTGTTTTTGTTCTTTTTTAAAAAAAAGTTTGACCATCGTACCTATGAAATTGATTTTTAGTCTTTCTTTCCAATTATTCTTCTACAAGTTCAAAAAAAAAAAAAAAAAAAAAAAGAAAAGAAAGAAAGAAACTTAGGACTTTTCCTTGGAATCCTGTAAAAAAAAAAAAAAAAAAAAAAAAAAAAAAAAAAAAAAAAATCCTTTATCCTAATCATTAAAATACTGTAAAATAGGGAGACAGATGAAGATAATAGAAAGGAGGGTGAGCTACATTATACAGGGATGCGTACAAATGTAAAGAGGGACTTAAAAATGAGGAAATAAGAACATTTTTAGAAATCCAAGGTCGAAAATTAAATGAAAACAGAAAAGAAAGGTCGCTTTTGCATCGCTTTTGAAATTGATGGACATTTTTTGGAAAGCCAATAACAAGAACAATTTGACAAGCCAGTAGGCAGGCATGAAAATATGGTAGCTTGGAAAATTTTCCACCTTAGCCTTAGCAAAAGAGCAAAACCATGTGTCTCCATCACAGAGTTTCAAAATTTCAACTCCTTGTTTGTTTTTCGACAAGAAAGAAGTCAACATTATAGCGTAAAATTTGTACTGGAGCATTCTGAAAATGAGGAGGAAAAATCAAGAAAGCTTTCAAGAAATTACTTTGACTGGCTTTCAAAAGAAAAAATAAAAGAATGAGAGGTAGTTAGCAGCATCACAAATGGACATACATCGTTTTGCACCTTGGCTAACTTCAGTAACGTGTCACAATGTGGAGCCTGATTTGCTGTCTGAAGGAACTTTTTTACTTTGAAACTAATGAAAGCTTTCTTTTTTAACCTGTTAAAGCTTCTTCAAATGATATCAAAGCAGAATAAATTCTACTGCACTTAGAATCATATGAGGGAGGGGAGGGTGTTATGACATAAATGATTAGAAATTACCTGATAACCAAAGGCCTGCGGAGAATTGTCAATTATTATTGTTTTTGAAAGATCTCGGTTCAAAATTGAAAGGTCTTTCACATAAGCACCATGAACAAATACGCAATGTTCTCGAAACAGCCGGTATCTAAAAATTGAAAAAGAAAAAACATTTCAATAAGCAGATGAAAGGAGAGGTTGATTGTATGGTTCTTGTATTCAGACCAGAAGGTTTGAATAAAAACGTCATAAGGACTAAACAAGATGTGTCAAACGTTAAAATTTAAAATAAATTGCTAAAGAGACTCACTTGCACATGTAAATTAAAAATGGAGCAAACTGGTTTCAGGCCTTACTCTAATATCCAGCGATCCATGGGTCGCTGTCATCGCTGAAGGTGAAAGCAAGACTTAAAACCGGTCCAACCTTTTTTTGATTTATTTTGTGCACATGAGTTTCCTTCATAATTTTAACTTTTTAACTATAGATTAAACAGTGATTGAATAAGGCATCATTAACTGATATCACCACTAAAGATAAAATCAAGAACTAGTGCAGTCACATTTCTTCCCCAGATGATTGCAACGGTTTTGTTTTATCACTTGCCAATTTTTTTTTTTTTTTTTTTTTCAACGGCTCATTTTCTTTTAGCAATTGGAAACGAAGTAGGTATTGACAATATTTTGTGGGTATGTTTCTCTAAGTGGGCTCTAAAAATGACATCTCATGATTGCATCCTGTAGGTATATACAAGTATAATAAGGAAAAATAACTTCAGAATTGCAAATTATAAATACAACAATTATTATGTCCAAATGCCTTTTTAAAAGTGCAAAATAATGAAGAAATATATAATGAGAGAGAGACAGCAGATACCTACACATACATGCACAGAGGTCTTCAATACTTTGGTTTCATCATCATCGAGACAACTGAGATAAAGTGTCAAAAGCACAAAAAACACACCCGATTGTTCTTTCAAACGCAAACTTATTTGAAATTAGATCAAATTTGTGGACATAGCAAAGCTAATATCAAATAGGTAAATTAGGCAGATGATAAAATCATTAAACTGCATACCTAAAAAAGAAAGCAAATGATTACTGTAAGCCAAGCAGAAAAGAGAAAAAAAATTACAGTTTGTTGGAGTTTTTTTGCCAACGTGCGTTAAAAATTCATTCCGATTTTTAATGCACATTGGCAATAAACTCCAACATACTGTCTAACGACCCGTGCATCCACAGCAATCAGTTTGGGGGAAAAAATTACAAGCATGGCAAAGGAAATGAAAAATACAACAGACCACTGAAGCGGGTAAAAATTAAGCACAATTTAGCTCTTAATTGATATCTCATCAAAATGTCACAAAGAACACGTTGAACTTAAAAAAAACATTCAACTCAACTTATTGAAACGAAATAAATGACACACCGGTTATTCCTGTCGCTTGGCACCCTGAATAACCCATCTCAGCTACGTGTTCCTCCTTTTGTCTAAAAATCTTCCTTCTTTTTCCTCTATACTTTTTTCTCTTCCATTTTCATCATATGCTAAAATGGCATGCAGGCGTCAACTAAAACTTCCCTACTTTTGCTTCATCCTACATTACTGTGCAGCACCGAAGGCGGAGTAGATATACCAGAAAGAAAAATATTCAAGCATTAAAAATGCATTATAAATAAGCAAAGCAAAGCAAACACTCATTCCTATTGGGCCTCAGCTAGGCTACTGGTGAAAACACTTAGTACGCTACTTTATATACAAAATTTAAAGGTGTTAGCTACTACACTACGTTTAAGGCTGAAAGAAGATTTCTGAAAAGAGGAAAAAAGATTGGTCACAGGAAAAATCCATCAACTTTCTAGTGTAAAATGAAGTGATTTTGCCATTCCTTTAAAAGGATAACTATGGTTAAAGTGGCAGCTATAGGATCTTTTCAAAATTTTGGGCCCCATAATCAACTTAGGTCAACCACAGTTTGTTTGACATGGAGGCATTATTTTGACGTTTATCCGCAATAGTGATATTTATCCCAAGAGGTTTTTGAGATGATGACTGAAATTTTTTTACTTAAATAGGAGCAGTATTTAGGACGAAATCAGTGTTAAAAGTTAAGTGTAAAAAGTGTCTTCTCGGGCAGAGAGAATAGGGATAAAAGGTCTTTCCGATCAAAACACAAGCATACAAATCCAGTAAGCGCAACTGTGGTAATTCAATTTAAGATGAGTAAGTATTCAGTAGGCTATTTTTTTAAAAACGATTGACTGTAGTTGGTCGGTCTACTGGAACAGTTCCTTGGTGTACATTAAACCACGATTCTAATTTTGGAGCCTGAATCCTGCTTTAATCCACCCTAAAAGAGTTTTGGGTACTTGCGGAAGTTAGAAGCTTTGTCCCCTCAGTCAGTCAAAAAAAGCTGACCCTTTAACTAGAAAAATAGACTTTTGACTTGCTGGGAAATGTTATAAAGTGCCAAAAATAAATTACAGCAAATCAGAATTGCTGGAAATTGAAAGAGAGATGCGTATAACTGAAAAAAAAACTAACTTGATTAATTGTCGGGAAGGATCAATCCTGTTGAGCAGTTTGTTGGCATATTCAGGTTTGGAGGCGGTGAAAATTATAACTTCGAACAGCTCCGAAACACGCTCAAGGAACTCTTTGTAATACGGTCGCGTGCGTACAAAAACTGTGTGACTGGTGTTCTGAATTTCTACTCCAAATGAAAAGGCGGCATCAGGCATGTAGTCAATACTGCAATGCACCAATGTTTCATCCTGAAATGGTAATAAGTACACGTTTGAATAAATACTTCGTATACACACAAGAAAAATTGTGTTAATAAACACCTGCTATTTTTGAAGTAAGTAACTTTCATAGATCACAAGACATGATCTTAAATCGACGACTATGTAAGGGTTTTCCACTCCCATTAGTACAATTGTGCTCCGCATTCGATGCAGAAATCAATAGCTGAATCGAATGCGAGTTTTTTTTCCAAAAAATATTCTGCTTTCATTTCTCTGAATTTTGCTGATTTTTGGGTTTAGAATGATTCTATAGGCTTATGCGTAGGGGCTATCGTCCTTTTTTTCGCTAAAAATTCAAAATCTGACTAGATTCTTCAACTAATCAATGCGATATATCGCATGCCAGTTCGACCACGTCACTTTAGCTTGCCAAATCACCTAAAGTTAGAAGAGTAAGATATCAGTCACTTGGCGATGCAAACTTACCAAATCTAGAACCAAAGTAAATTCAGGACTGCTCCGTGTTTTCAGAGGAAGGGCAGGGCAGCGTACTCGCATTTCCAGGGTGAGGGGTGGAAGCAGTTTGATGAAGAGATAGGGATCAAACTCCCACTCCTCTTCATCTTCAATTTCCGCCTCTTCCGTCTCCTGACCACAGGCAACAACCATGTTTTCGGCAGACTGAATATCCGTGAGGGACAAAATGGTTATGGTTTACGTAACTGGACAGTGAAAGATATGCAGCTGAAAAAGAGAGAAAAGAAAGTTAAAATTAGTAGCTTCCTTGATGACATAGACTTCAACAGGATGTTTTCATTGAAAACTTAAAACCAGTTACACTCATCAAGTAGAGAGAAATGATTCATAAATACACTGATAATTAAGTGAAAATGTATTTTTCTAAAATTTACGCAGTGAAAAGTCATAGGTTAAAGTTAAAGATGATGATGGATAAGTAATACCATTTAGGGATGCAAGTTCCTGCCTATTTTTGAGGCCCCTCATCCCCAAAATGTTGAAAACACTGACTTGCAAGTCTCTAATGCTTGCTCCTTAGGTACTTATAAATTCAGAATTGCTGCTTGTATACAAAAAAAAAAAAATTACACACTAATTTACCCATCTTACACACTCCTAGCCTTACATCATTCGTCATGCGGTCAGAAAGTTCCTGCACCCTTCAGGTTTGCATAAATTCGGTAAAAACAAAATAATAGAAATAAATGGTGAAAGTAAAAGTTTGAATCACTGTTATCAACACTGTGTCTTTCTAAGCTTGGTAGAGCCACAGTTTAGTGTTATTCTCATTGTAATCTAGAGATATAACGAGGTGTTGCTTCGGGCAAAACAGGAAGAATCATGATAAAGACAACCGAACGAGCGCCCTTTTACAAAAACCCCGAACCTGGATTCAATTTTATGTGAATTCACTTTCAGGGTTTAAGTAGATATGAATGACAATGCCAGACGGATAAACATGGATGAATAAAATTGTTTAATGTCCAGCAAAACTAAGAGAAAGAAGAAGTTCTTCAGATGCACGTTCGCATTCTGGGATACCTACTGGTAGCATGACAAAATATGACTTGAAAATATGACTGACAGGGAAAGATTCTTTAGCAAAACCTGAAAGTGATCAAAAGTAAGGAAATTAGGCTGCTAAGCGAACTGGAACCGGAGCTGGTTCGGAGGCAAGTTCAGTTGTGCAATTTGATAAGTTTCATTTGCTCCGAAATCGGTCGTCTGTCACGGCACACAGATAGCATTGCTAAAGATAGGAAGTAAGTGGGAATAACAGCTTCAATCTCCTCTCATGTGCTTACAAACAAAGTCTGGACAGAGAAGAGAGTGGCTATGATACGCTCAATTATAATGACACTCACGCGAAGTAACATTAATGGAAAATAATTCGAAGTCTGAGAATGATGATAAGAATAATGTGATGGATTGATGCAGATATGCATTGGAATGGTGCCACAGGATTGAGCAACCATAGTTTTAAATGAAAACTTTCGAGGAGATAAAACTGTTTCTAACTACACTCTGAAGCGATCCGAATGACTTCAGAGAGTAAAATTTGATCTAACTGACAAGAAAATTCATAAAACGGCCGATTGAAATTTGAAAAGACAGGTATTATTTTGAAATTGTAACCAAAATATTGGAGGGAAAACGGTCACTGTTATCGATTCAAATTCCACCGAGGTTTCGGCGCGAAAGCTAAAGAATTTGGTCAGGCGAGGAAATTTAACATTCGGAGGGCGTCAAAAACTCGATTTTAGGTAGTGGAAAGAATAATTAAAGAGAAATTACTTAGAATCGGGTTCAAAATCACACGAAACTACGTTCTTGTCAAATTCCTGAAAAGCACAGGCTGACTGTTCTGAATCATAGTTCCAGCACTAATTAAGTCACGGGTAAAACAGAATGACACTAGCAGAGAAAAACTTATTCTTGTAATTAAGAAAATACTACAGTCGAACTTTAAAATCTGATTGAAACATTAGAGAAAAAGTATTAAAAATTTCGTCGAGAGCAAACGGCGAAATTGACAACAGACACAGACGAATCACAACAGAAGCCACAAGTTTGCCTCCAGACAAGTGAAAACTTTCTTTGCACACGATCAGGCAGCAAAAATTCCAGGAAATTTACAACGATCGTAAAATTATGCGAATAATAGAACATGCAACTTCCTTCCTTATACTGATTCCTGAAATACTAGGAAATTTACATTTTCAAGAAAATTTCTCACTCGATTAAATTATTGACTATTACTCTTCCGCAGTAACTTTTTGTTGCGGTTGGTACTTCATGGTAATAAAATCGATGAGCATAAATTTCCATGACTGACTGGTTGCCTACGCTTCGCGGAGTTGTCTAGTGCTTGGTATTGTCTGCCAGCCACAGAAATCAAAATTAGGACATTACTTAATTTTAACTAAAAAATTCCTCTCAGAGGCTAAATCTTTCCTAGTAAAGGAGCTTAGGCACTACTCAAAATGTAAACTGAGAAACGGAGTATGTGCTCAAGAATTCTGATAACTTTTATTGAGCCACAGTTTAAGATACCTTCCTAAAGTTTTTTAGTGCTGTTGTAATAAATCAGTACGTAGGTAAAAGGCTGTTTTAACACAAAATATGATTAATGTGTTAATTTAATAACGGCAGAAAGGTTCTCATTTATGATAACATTCCCTGGGAACTTTGATTTCTGAATAAAAGCACATAAGTTGTAAAAAAAAGAGGGAACCATAAAAAAAGAATTTAAGGAAGGAAATCAGTTTATTTTCCTTTTTTCATCATTAAGTAGATAATTCACTTGCATTCACATCAAAATCTACCTGAACCACCCTCTAAACTCAGTCCTAACATCCGATTCACCCCATAGAGATTTTTCTTAAATTACACTATGTAGAAAATGATAGATTTTCATTTGTTGATATGAATTGTGTCCAATCACAATAACTTTTTTGTCTCTGTGCTGAATGACTTTAAGTTTCTCCATGATACATCCCTAACATAAAAAAGGTCTTCCAATAGGTACACAAAAAGGATTTTAAATTATGATCACTAACAACTGAAAACAAGCTGCCATGTTTGCTGGTTTATACATCCAAAAATTTCACGTGTTCACATTTGCACAGTTGCATTTCATTAAAGTGATTTTTCCCCCATGGGTATCACCACCAAAATACAAAAATATATAGGATAATAAAGTTATTTTGGTACATATAAATACAACTTTTTCTCCTGTAATTAAATATTATTTTTTTTTTTTTAAAAAAAGAAAAAAAAGGGTGGGTTAAAATTGAAATTATGATCATTTATATAACCTACTTCCTACTATTTCCTATATTAAAGAGAAAAATAGTTAAGTATGTCCAAATCTTCACCAGAAAACTCATGCATATACCTGAAGTTTCAAAGTAAAGGAAATAAATGAAGTGAACAAAATATATATATAAAAAAAAAACATAACAGTTTATTATTATCAATTTAAATATTATGAAACAGAGTTATTCCTGTTTCCATTTTTAGAAGTTAACATGAAGTAAGTACACAATCAGAAACCATCACAAGTACTACCAACCTACTTCATGATACAATTTTTGTTAAGTTTTTCCACAAGTCTCGATAAATCCTAAAAAAAGGTCTTCATGAATAATCCTATTCCCAAAACCATTTTTTTCAATGACTAAATCTGAACAATTCTTACAAATACACACTCTAACGTCTTATGCGAAACCGTCCGTTGTCAAATACAGAGTTTCATGATTGCAGTGGTTACTTTTGCCCCACGACACTCGTGAATAAGATCGATTCCCTTTGTAAACGTTTAATTATACTTCAGGGACTATTTATACGATTGTTCTAAATTCTTAACATCTTAAACCATCCCGTATCTTTAAACTACAAAGAAAATATCCACTCAAATTCTGAAACATTGTATTGGACATCGGGCGTTTTCGCAAGCGGCAAATCAATTTCTTGTAAACAGCATCTTCGAAATTGCAGAAGTTGCATACTGGAAATCTACTTTCGTAAATCTGTCTAGATTTAATTTCTCACTTCTAGGACAGTAACAGTATGAGTTCGATTTGATGACTAGGACACACCAAGTTTCAGTAAAATTTGTAGAGAGCAACTCAAAAGTTAAAAAGTAAAGTTTCTTTCAGACTTCTCAGCATATCAATGGCTAAATGCAAAAAATGCATATCTGAATTGCAGCAATTAAAAATGTCTGGGTATGTTTTACTTTCCTCAAGGAAACCTAATTAACATCTTCTCTTGTAATTCTGTGTGATTTTCATAGAGAGAGTGAAAAAAATTTACGGAAAATTTCAATGAAACTGTTGATTGGTTAACTTTTGAAAAAATACAGCAGAGACTCACAACGTCCCAATCTTAGGTATGCGCTTTCCGACTTTAGCCTCTCATGTACATACTTTTACAATAACAATAGTAATTGAGTTGGTGAGTGGAGTCTTAGCAGTTGGCAGTAGCAACTTTTACCATGTGAAACTGGTTAGGGAGTTAAACATTTGTCAGCTCATGAGTGAGGAGTTTCTTGGTTATTTTTGGCCAATTTCTTACGGTGTTCCTATCAACAAAATGCCTGCTAGAGGCATTCTAGAGAAGAAACTATTAAAAACTCGGCATCAATTTAATTTTAGTGCAGGGAATTTACAAGCACTGAAATTAGCACTGTGTGCTCACTAATCAAGGGCGAAACTTCAGGAACAAATCTATACAGTTCACTGTGTTCGAAAAGCTCCACTTCAATTTTACTTCATCCATGGAAAACAAACCAATACTTGCTTGACAATATCAAAAAAATTTCTTCGCTCAGATCGAAGAGGCATTAGGTAAATTTTCAAGGGATAAGGTTGAGTAAGTTCTTCATTTAAAAATTAAAGTAAGACAGGAAGTCTGCAATGTCCGAAACTAAGATACGCGTTCCTGCAGTTTCATCGTCTCCTAAGATTTTATTTTTGCAACAGAATTTTCTGAGTTTTTTTTTAATACTTGAGGATAGTACATGTGGTACATTTCAGTAGAAAGAACAACTTAATCTGCCTCAGAGTACAGTCAAGTAACAACTTAATTCAAAGGAAAGCTGCTGCAAAATATAAAGTGTTCATACATACATTTTGCTTCATTGCCCCCTTTACCGCTCTTCGACACCTAACAACCATTGTCCCTTATTGAACCTTAGGCAGTGAGTACCTTAACATTTCTGCCTCAATTTTGTCCTTTTACCTTCCAATTGGGCGCTTTCTGCGCTTTCAATGAAGAAAAAGAAGAAAAAAAGAACTAATTTTCGAACAGAAATTTCCAGGCAGGTGGAAAATGAGGTTGTAAATACAACAAAACATCCCGGTTTCATCGCTCATTTTTTCAAAATTGATCTTTTATACTATGTAGCAGCTTTTCCTGGATTAAGTTATTATTGTACATGGCGGTTACATTGTCAGGCATTTTTTATGGCAGTCCAAAAATGCGGAATTCCTGAAAATTACAAGTAATAAGGCTCCGTTACAAAAATTCCTGTGATTTGAGAAGAGGGGACCCACAATTGGGCCCACACATCAGACAGAAGCCACAATAAAAAATCATTTCCTTTCTTGAAGAACGAGGTCTCCCTACGGCAAAAAATTATTACAGTTCATATTTACATTTTGTATCATACGGTCAAGACTACACTTTACTGGTTGAATTAAATTGTTCAGAGACTTGATTATCAGACATTCTATACTCCCTTCGAAAGGGTTACTTCTTCATTGGTGGTTGAAATGTTCGTTGTCTCGAGTAATACGGTAGAGAAAGTTAAAGTGGTAACATCTGGACACAAAACAACTTCACTCCTGGAAAACAAGAAGGGACGCTGGTAAAAAACAATACATAGAGAAGAAAGAGGACTTTAAACTAGTTTTTTCAACACCTTCCCTTCACTGCTTGAGAGGCAGACTGTGAACATTTTTAGAAACACAGAGTTTCATTCATTTGAAAATTATAAAAAAGTAAAATGTACAAGAAAATGGGGTTTCAAAACTTGCTGCCTACATTAGTCTTCTCAAAGTTTAGGAAATTGGTGAGTTACTTGACAGGCAATCAAAAATATGCATGGGTCGAGCTTGAATAGTATTTCAAGAGATAGAGGTATCAGGGATAAAATTATTAGATAAGAATTCACACACAGCATGGACACAATTCATGGATGAATGAGCTAGCATTTAATACCCCAGTACAATAACAAATTCAAAAAGATTAGCTGATACAGAAAAAAACGAATGTCATGATATAACACTGACCCTGCGCACCAGTAGAGGCTATCTGGCTCTCCGCAAGTTTTGATGCATCTTTAAAGTTCACCATTAGGCCAAAGCTAAAATAGTAAGTGATTTGGTCGGGTTGAAAATTCAACCCAAGACTCTTTGTAGTTACCTATAAATGTAAATCCTACTTTGAGAATCCTCATCTCCTTGCAAGGAATTTGCCTTCAGTGCTTGTTTTCCAGAAAGGACCTGGCATGAAAAACTAAAGAATTTGGCTGCAACTAAATTTCTTTATAATGTATTTGATACGATTTTCTTTACAGTCTTCTGAGCACAGAGAGATTTTGAAATCTACCTTTCTATGTGCCAATGCCGAGAAAAGCGAGTCTGAAAAGTTCTTTTTTCGGCATTCTTAGATGCATTTTCCTGTAGAAATGTGAAATTGTCACTATGTGCAAGTGGACAGGGGCAGTGACAATGAGCCACCTGCTGTTTTCATCTGGAAAAATGTGATTCTTTTCATCTATCTTATCTTCCCAGTCAGCAAGAGAGAAAAAAAAGAGAAAAAAAAGGATAAAAATTTCACTTTCCAGCGCTGCTTTTCTCAAAATTAGCGCACAGAAAATCAGCATTTAAAATCTCCTCAATCTCAGAGGATCATGAAGAACATCGTATCAAACCGAAATATGTAGTATCAATAACGAAATTTTGTCGGCGCCAAATTTCCAAATTTTATTAGTTTTCCGTGCAAGGTCTTGACAGATCACTTGTCCTTTTAAAACTACTAAGCACTTTGAAAAACGGCTTTATAGTGGGTCGGTTGCGCTGGTCACAGAATCGTGTTTAGATGCATTATTCTTGCCAATTAGCTAAAAATAATAGAATATTAACAAGGATATTGCACTTTAATAAGTCGGGTTTTTGGCATCATTTACCGCGGTAGTGACACCCTTGGTTTCTTCCTCTTTGGTTCAATCAGTGATGCAGGGGGCGAAACCCGAAACTTCAACAGCATTGAGCATAAGCGAAATGTGGTGAACTGACTGACTGGCTAACCTATTCGTTTGTTATGTCCTGATAAGAGGATCCTTGAAGTGCGAATCCGTCTGTTTCTCGAGATTATTTGTGTTTAGTGTCGTTGAAGTTTCCCATTGCATCCTCTGCGTCACTGATCGAACAAAAGAGGAAGAAACCTAGGGTGTTACTACCGCGGTGGATGACTCAACTTTGCAAAGCGTAATATCTTTGTTAAAATTGAACGAAAGAGTTGCTGTTTGAACAGATCTCATTATTTCTAGTTAATCTACAAGAATTAAGCATCAAAATACAATTCTGTGACCAGCGCAACTGACCCATTAAGCCTCTTAAAAATCTCAAAGAAGTTTTGCAAAATAAAACTGTACCTATGAAATCTGAGTATTTGTATTTTTTTATTTGTTAGCACTAGTGATGGTTGAAAGTTTAGCAGTGGACGTTTTGAGTTCCTAGGACTCCTGGAACATTGGTTTAAACCCACTCGGGGCATTGTCTATGTGACAGAGAGAGATGACACATGCATTAAAATTATTTAAATTTTGCGGCTGATGAATTATATCATGGGTAGCACACAAGTTTCAAGAATATGTGGAAGCGTGGATTTCAGGGGAAAATGGTAGCTGCTATCACTGTAGTCACACAGCACAAAGGGGCAAGATATCACTGATATCAGTAACGAAAAAAATTGATGTACATATACTGTACCTACTTGCCTTTAGCCATGAGCTTGATAATCAAAGCCTCATCTCTTTGGATAAGGCTTTGTCAGGATCTCATAACCTTCCTCCGTGATTAGGATAGTATTTTCAAACTGAGCTGTTCTGGATCCATCTTCAGTTATTGCTGTCCATTCATCATTTAGGATTATGACGTTTGCCTGCCCTTCACTGAGTATGGGCTCAACCGTGAAAGTCATACCAGGCTCCATTTTGGCAGTGTTGCGGTTGTCTGAAAATGGATTGGATAAAATTGAGTACCTTTAGCTCAGAGCTGTTGGACGACCTGCCATCTATGTTTACAATATTTCAATGATTCCATTTTAGACAGTTTTCTTGTCAATGTTAATGTGACAATTGCGATCAACCTGAAAATTCTTTTGTACATACTTGTGTAGCTTGGTTACAACTTGTTTTAATTCAGGAGACTGAACATAAAATAACCTGAAACTTTCATGATTTTTGCTCTTGTTGCGGTTTTCCAGGATTTTGGCGGCAATGAATCAATAATATAAAAATATTGTAACCAAATTAATTCTCCTGCTTCTTCAAAGAACCTTTTTCAACCTCAAGGAAAGATTTTTCAAATATTTTGAAGTGCTTAAAGTTACTGATATGTGCACGTTTAAATACTAGATCCAGGAAATGCGAGGTCGAATTAAATCATGCGTCAATTAGTTCAACGATTAAAGTCCTTATACGGTATAATAAAAAATAGAGCTCCTGATATAAGACACAGCAGAGTAATTTAATTCTTATTCTATGACGATTAAATATCATTAGCATGCTTACAAATGTGAAAAATGTCTGGCGGTCCGTGAAAATATGTTCCGATGCCATGCCCGGCAAAGACTCCTATCGACGTGTAGCCATGATCCGACGCATAGTCAGATACTTCTTTGCCTACACTGGAACAAATGTTCAATTCCTTAGAAAAATGGAGAAGGTCTGACTATTCAAAAAGGAACATTATTCAAGGGCACACAGAAACTTTTTCTTCCCTCCTCACCCGAGATACTAGGGTAAGCTTTCCTAAAAACTAATTTTTCAGAAGTTTTACAAAAAGGTAAAAAGTATACACTGGTTAAGAATAGGCCAACACTTCAGAGCCCTTGAACTTTCCAAAATGGTTATAAATACATGCTGCCAGAAAATGTTGACAAATAGTTCAGAGCTTCCTGATTCGATGAAAAGATAGAAAGAACTTTTCAAAAAACCACTTCATTTAAAGTAGGTTTGAAAAGTTTCCAAGTTTCTCTAGGGCTCGTACAGTCATTATGAAATTCCAATGAAATTTCCTAAATTTGCAGGATAGCTTTAAAACATGGAATGGGACTAAAAAATAATAACAATAATAGTTATAAAACCTCATCAGAGTACTTGAAACTTGACAGGAGATTTTTTGTTGGGGTTCAATTAGTTTGATCTGTCAGAGACTACAAAATTCTCACTGGTAGCTAGAGCGCTTAATTGCATTTCTTATCTTACGTATTTGCAAAATTCTCTTACGAGATGAAGATCTCACTTGCATTCATGAAATTTGTTTGCAATGACATGTTTGCAAATTCGCAAGCGCTGCGCTTTTTAAGAGGAAAAAGGTGGTACCTTTCCTGATATAACTAAGAATTCAGGATCCCATATTTCCCGCATGCTTGAAAATATAAATACATGATATTTTTTGGCACACATGCTCACTGAAATGTCCCTTTTTTTCTGATGGCCTTCAAATACAGGATTCTAATAAAAATCATATGATTTTTTTCACACACTTCAGAGAGTATGGAAAGAAGCACTCTAACTTCCACGAGTGTTACTTTTTCTTAATTTTTGTCTGCTTACCATTCCATGTATTATTAAGCCAAAAATTAGCTTATATAATTAACATTACTTTAATAAATGATAATATCAAAACAGATAAATTACCAATTCTATAAAAGTGTTCTCCTGGTTTGCAGACTTCAATACCAGCCATCATAGCTTCTTCTGCTACTTTAACTAGCTTCTTTCCTGCCTCGTCCACATTCCCAACAAGAAAAGTCTTCGAGCAATCTCCATGAAATCCAGAGAGATAAACCTATAATTTGAAGATAAGAGATTAGTTATGAAAAACAAGCATAACAAGTACGATACAGGAGCAGGTTGCAAAAATTGTAAAATAAACTTCTTGAGCAATATTCTGATTTCCTTGCATGCACCACGTACCATCTTTGCACTTGCAATAAATCACCGGTCTACGGTAGCAGACTAGCCTAGGCTGCTAGGACTTTGGCTTAAAGGGTCCTGCATGAACCCCATCTGGCAAAATTAGGAAATAATTTTGACCAAAGTTGAAGTCAGATGTGAAGGTACATCTGTCAAGGACTGGTATTCATGAAACTACCTACAAAAATCGAATTGTAACTTCTCGATAGCTGAAGTTAAAAAATACAGACCTTCAAATTGCAAAATTGTAAGTCTTAGCTCATGTTGAATATTTTGGAAGAAAAAAAATGAACCAACAGTTTCAATTGAAGTTTTCTATAAATTTTCTTCACTCATTCTAAAATAAATCACAGAGTCATAAGGAAACATTTTGATTAGTTTTTTTAGAAGACAAAACATAATCGGAGCTTTTTAAACATTACAATTGAGAAATGCATTTTTCGCATTTAGCCATTGATTCGTTATTCTGAGGTAGTTTTAAGTGCAGCACATACTGTGAGACCAGCAAACATATTGGCCCTGAATATAGCTCAAACCTCAGATCTTGTAGAGGTCCGTGAAAAATCATCAAGAGCAATGATGAAATATAAATTAAGTAGCCATATTTATGTACGATGTCGGTATATAGTCAAAACATCAACGTGATTTTACTTACTATCAACTATTTGTAAATTATGTACTTGACATATAAATGGTTTAATAAATACGGCTACAGTGCACAAATTAAGGGCTCCAAATGCCCAATTTGCTCCAATTGCCTTGGCCAATTGACTTTTCAAATGTAAAGGAATAGTTATGACTAGGTCAGTTGCATCATACATTAAGCAAAACAGGAACAAAGGGAGGCGCACACCATTGAGAAATGTGTATCGATAAACCTAGAGGTGAATAATTTACCGACTCTTTCAATCACTCTGTGTTGATCACCCTTGGCTTTTCAAAACAATTTCATTGCTTCATCTACTTACAGTCACATCTACATTAATAATATCTCCATCAGCGAGAGGTCGATCATCGGGAATACCATGGCAGGCAACATTATTCACAGACGTACAAATAGACTTAGGAAACCCTCTGTAATTAAGGGGCGAGGGATAAGCTGCATTATCTGTTATTAGCTCATGAGCAAATTTGTCAAGTTCATCTGTTGTTATTCCTACCTGAAATAAATACAAACACAACTTTATTAGTTACTAAGACAAGGTCAGAATAGCCAAATTCTTTCAATCCGTTTCTAGTTCATAGTGGGGCAAACACGAGACGAAAGAGCAGTGCAAAACATATGAAACAGGAGAAAAACAAGGGGAGAAAATTGCAGAGACGAGGCTAAAAACGAACATGGAAACAAATGCAGGAAGTGTAATGTCTTGCGAGATTATCAACTGCTGTAAGAAGAAATTAATACTCTAAATTTTTTTTTTTTTTCCTGCAGTTGATAATTCAGCTTTTGAAATCGAACTTTCTATGTGTCAATCTTGAGAAAAGCAGAGTTGCAAAGTTAATTTTTCAACCTTATTACACACGCTTTCAGATGAAGATATGAGACTGTTGCTATGCAAGTGTGGAAGCTGAGCTGTACGTCATTATCATTCAAAGGCATTTGATTTCTTCCACTATCTTAGCCTATGAGGAAACAAATGCATCATCACTGATAGGATGTTGAAACACTGCTTCTAGACATTTCGTGTGATCTAACCAAAAAATTCACTTTTTAGGCCTGCTTTTCTTCAGATTGACACATTAAAAGTTTGATTCTAAAGGCTCATTATGCTCAAGAGTCCGTACGGAACATCATTACGAATAATATTGATATTTAGCCTGTGCTGAATTCCTTGGCATTGAGCGAGTAGCCCTTCAAAAAACTTCACAAAGTGGCACTGAGTTATTTTTTTATTCAGAATAATTAACTGTCAGTTTTTGAGGGTATTTAACGGAACTTCTAAGATTTTCTGTAAACTTTCAATTAATGGGCCTGTTGCAAACTTTTGCTAGAGCAAAAATAAGAGGTGTTACTCATAGAAAGTGTTTCAAAAATCACGATGAGCGCATCGGTAAAGTCTGAAATGCACTCCTTACTTCACCATTTGCATAAGAAATTTGTGTTTTTTCAAGCTTCCCGCTTCAAAAACGATACTACGGCACGGGTGAACATCTCGTTAGAGGAGTCATTCCATCCAACCCCTGCTCACAAGGATACTACGCAATATTCAACATAACCGACGCCAATCCGCCAAAACACATGTGACGCGACGATGATTCTAACCGCCTGATAACAATCGGCGTGTTTACATTCACATTTTTCTGGCGTTGATACATATCCGCCTAGATTGACCTCGTGCTCTCCTCAATTTCCGCGTGGAAGCGTTGGCCATCTTGCGCAGGGATTGAATGGAACGACTCCTTTAACAAAATGTTCACCTGTGCCATAGTATTCTTTTTGAAGCGGGAGGCTTAAAAAACGCAATTTCTTACACAATTGTTAAGTTAGAGTTTCGATGCGTTCATGTGATTTTTGAGTCATTACCTATGAAGAACAACTCTCATTTTTGTTCTAACAAAAGTTTGCAACAGGCCCATTGTGTTCCTTTTTGTCTGGCTGGAGGCTTAGTGAGTATCTATGGCTGGTATATTTGCATCAGGCTCCTTGGTTGTTTAAGATTATTTGTGACACAAAGACTAAAATGAGAGTAAGCCTTACGATACAAGAATAACACTTACTCTGATGATTTCTTCAATAGAATCTAGGACAAAACGAGCTAGCCTACAACTACGTCTCATTAAACCTATTTGACCCTCATTCTTCACTTCTGCCTGCCGGATTGGTGGGTTCAGAAATCTCAAATCTGGAACTTCACCCGTTAATGCATAAGGTGGCAACGGTATGTAAGATGGCACCGTCAGTCTTTCGCTCACTTTCCCAGGCTTTACATAACTCCATGTTCTGAAAATTGAGCGAAAAAAATCAGGCACACAGAAATGTCATCAAACATCAGAAGTAATCTTTTAATTCAGCTACCATATGGTATCCTTGTCACCTTCCTGCAGAAAGATTATTGTAATTTCAAGCTCGTAAATTGTACAGACCAAGACTGAGGTGAGGTGAGGCTATATGATTGGTCAGTTTTGTCAGTCTTTGTTTTAATTGGGCCTGAATTGGGTGCTCGAATGCCTGCAATCAACGACCTCATGAGTTTCCGAAAGTTTGCTGTCAATTTCACTTGACAAAGGTTTAATAAAGAGCGCATTGACACAACCAACCAGTTACATACCTCCATTCCACCTTAGTTTTGTATTATCCAGTTGACTAGCACAAAATTCTAATTCAGCCTGCTGAAGCAATTTTTAGTTGAATGACCTTGCTAAGCTATTTGTAGGTATGTTGGTGAAAAAAGTGCTCTAGGTTTTACAAGGAAATTAAAGTATTGATAAAATCTCCACAGCTGATGACTAAGACCTCTGGAAAGATTGATAATTTTTCCTTCTGAGAATAAGTGATAGGCTTGGTTATCTAAGACATTGAAATTAAAGTTTCTCAGGAAAACAAAGAATAAAAGGGGAATTTTTTAAACATTGGCATTACTGAAGCACTCAGCAAAGGTGAAATTGAAGGTTGGGATTATTCAGTGTTCGAATCTCACCAATAATATTAGGAGATCAATGTTTCAATAATTAGGGACAATATGGTTATTAAGTTTAAAATAATTTATGATGGGAACTGTACATCTTTGTGTACTTTAGAATCAAGCTTTTCTTACTTGATTATACATGGTCAGATTTCTTCATCCAATTGAACCCTCTTTGCGTGGTTCATTATAGATTTAGGTATCAATCTAGGTCTCAGCGTTTTCGTAGCTAGGCAGCTGACAGCACATGTTACAGCGCCAACTTCGGCCAATAATTCAATTATAATGGCACCAATGAGAGATATTTAAGCGCCTGTTGCATTTGGACACTGTCCTGAATTACTTTGTGAGGCCCTTTAAAAACTTTCTCAAGTTTCGGAAAAAAAAAAAATATTAATAAGAATTGCAATTGAAACAACAAAAAGTCCGATCACTTACTGGGTGGATAAACATCTTTTGGAGGAGATTTGCAAAGAATTACCACAGGAAAATAGACACTCCTTGATAAGTGTGAGAGAACTCGGAATTCTAAACATCATACCATTGCCTGCAAAGAAAAGAAAGCAATCACTTATTAAGTAATAGCTCCTAATAGCGAGAAGTAGGTAGCTCCTGTTATTTTTGGCTGATTAAGTTGATCATTATTCTCATTCCCTACTTGAATCCAGAGAGTAAAATTGAAAGTGTTAACAACAAAAATTTTGGCAACTCTCTCAACTTACGATGAATAACTCTAGCCAGCATTATCAGGGCCCATCAGAGAGTTGCTGTTATACCACCAGGAACAAATAATTTATTAGAATCTACTCATTCCATCATCCCCTCCTTGAAAAAAATGCAGAAGACTCACTTGCATTTGTAAGAGCTGACTTGGTGCTTATATGGTCATGGTACCAATGTGACAGACCATTTTATTCCCTATTCATGGTCCTAAAATCTCTTGAGGTAACTTAGATTTGATGCAGATTTTTGAGTCGAAGATGAGACAGAGGTTTGCTTCAAGCAAATGGTAATGCGTAAAGAGGGAACAAGGCATCTATCTCTGTCCTACAGATTGTGCGATGCTAATAAAATTTGTCAAAAAACATATATTCTGGTGCGACTTACGATACTAAATTCATACACAGTGTAACGGCAAAATCCTTAAATTATTTCAGTGTGTAGAGATATTACGGCTTTCAGACTAAGAAAGAGTTAAAAAAAAACTTAAAAAACCATTGTGTACCGAACTAAGAACGTGAATGATGTAAGATGTCACTCTTTCGCTGACCCTGAGCAATTTGAGGTGAGATTCTTAGTTAAGGACTCTTTGAAAAGACTTGATGCAGCAGTGCAACCGAGCATTCAGTCAAGAGGATATGATAAAAAATGAACTTGAAATTATAGAAAAACTTCCTACCTATAAAATGACAGCACAAATTATCATTTCATTTTAAAACTAGGTGACCCTCGTGTATAGTTGTTTACATTACGGAGAAACATAACCTCAATCTACAAATGAAGAGTCAAAACTCACCATTCATCAACTCAACAAGAAACGTTCACGCGCTTTATTCATAAAAATGATCCTGGGGTCGAGAGAATTTCGTGAACTGTACTGCTCAGGTGGTAGCTCAAGGGATCATGGCAGGACTCCTGAAGAGGCCCAAAAATTTTAAAAAATTTTAAAAATTAATTTTTAAATTTTTAAATTTTATAATTTTTTTTTTAAAATTTTAGAGGAGGACGCCCGCGGGAAGTAGGAAAAAAGGTGAGCAAAAAACATTTCGGATCACATTACAAAACCTGGGGCAGTCACTCCAGTCAGTGCGTATGCAACGCGGAAAAGAGGACACACAGACAAACGGACGCAAACCAACACAACACAACACACAACACAATACGGCACAACACAATACGACACAACACAACACGGAAATAGAGCAAGAGAAAGGACCCGCATGCATGACGGCGCAGAGATACAACTATTCGTGGTTGATGGATGTCCGTGTTGCATCTGCAAAACTGAAGGCGCGATGGCGCGAGGCGTGAACGCGCAATGCTCCGTTACGCTGTATGCTGCTATCAGGTAGGTATCGCTCAGATTCGAGAGAAAACTTATAAAACGAAGCCAGAATGCGTCTTTCCTATCTTCGGCTGCGTAGACACTCGATTTTTTTCTCAAATTTTTAATTCGTCACAAAATTAATCTGAAAGAAAAAATCGATGAGACATTTAAATAAAAGTTATGTTCATTCAGTAATCGGTATGTGTAGACCTGTAGGTATCTAAAGTTCGTATGCATTGGCACTAGGGTGTTTAGCCCTGGATAGACGATCAAATTCCGAACCACTTCCGATCAAAGTAGACATGCTGATGACTGGTGGTCACCATCTACCATCAAATTTTGACGGGCCGCACTTTTTTGTTCAAAGTAAGATCAGAACGGAGTGCCACCATTCATCATTTCCTGCCACAGGAAACATTTCTGTCAAGTTTTCATTATAAAATGAAGCAAATTAATGAGTTTAAGACTGATGACTCCCGACACTTTGATGCTACTTTTGATCGGAATTGGTTCGGGAATTTGATCGTCTATCCAAGGCTTATAAAAAAAAGTTCAAAAAGTTTAGGTCCCGAGTTTTTTCCCATTCCATTAGGTCCCAACATATAGAATGGTGGGAAAATTTGAACGTTCAAACGAAAAGGGGGGGGGGGGGGCTCTGGGGCAAACTATGGGCGTTCAACTAAGAAAGTTCACATTTTTTCACCTCTCTAAAGGGATCTAATTGAAGAGGGAAAATACTGGAGAACTATAAACTTTTCCAAATGTTTATTTATTTATAATACCCTAGTGCCGGCATAAACGAGTTTCAGATACAGGTCTACAACCACATTCTAAAAAATAAATCAGATATTATATTGGGGGAAACTCAGAAAAAAATCGAGTGTCAACACAGCCGGAGTTAGGAAAGACATATTCAAGCTTCGTTTTAAAAGTTTTCTCCTGAACAGAATCTGGGCGAAACTTAGTAGCAGCATAGAACGGAGCATTTTGAGCTCACGCCTCGCGCCATCGCATACCTTCAGTTTTGCAGATGCAACACGGACAATCATCAACCACGAATAGTTGTATCTCTGCGCCGTCATCAACGCGGGTCTTTTACCTCGTCCTTCTTCATATTGTGTTCGTTCCCATTTGTCTTATTTGCAGTGGTGCTTCAAAGGATACGTGAACAACAGAGACGTAAATAGGCCTCCATTTTTCAACTTTTCTCTCGAATCTGAATGAAACCTCATTTGCAGTATTGCTGATAGAATAGAACAGAGCATTGTGCGTTCACGTCTCGCGCCATCGCGCCTTCAATTTTGCAGATGCAACACGGACATCCATCAAGTACGAATAGTTGTATCTCTGCGCCGTCATCAACGCAGGTCCGTCCCCTTGCATGTTGTTTGGCTCCGTTTGTCTGTGCGCTTACTTTTCTGCGCCGCGTTAAAGTCTCTGAAGTGATTCCAGCATGCATTTTGCCGCCTCGGCAAACTCTTGTGTGGTTTAGAATAATCGAATTTTTGAAAGATAATGTCTCAATGCCTCAAGAAACTCCCGTTTGTCGGTACGCCTACTTTTCTGCGCTGCATTAAAATTTCTACAATTATCCTGCAAATAATCAATACAATTAATCCTGCATTTTGGTCCAGTTTTGAAAACCTTGGGTTTGAATTAAACTGTGGATATACTGAATACAATGGTATACAATTAGTTTTTTTCTAGCATCATTGGTTCGTGAGAATATGAAATTACTAGATGACCCTTGTGTATTTTCAAGAACTAGCGCTTGTCTTTGGTAAAAATATACACACGCGGACCCTAATTTCGAGAGCCCAAAAACGGGCGGATTTTGTGCAAGCTCCTTTCTAAACACCGCAAACGAGGTATACCTATAATGGTTTGGGAAATTCACCGTCGGATGCTGTTGTTATTTATTATAATTCGATTTGCCTGATTCCTTGTCGTGATTTTCGATCTTAAAATGTCAGCAATTCTTCCGGAGAGCGTCGTGTCAATGCTGCACGATGGCACGAGATTGGAATCAACTGCGAGATACTTGTTTTGAGTTCAGCGTCTTAAGACTTAAGTGACTTCCAGAATTTTTGCGACTAAAATACTTTGATAGCAAATGGAGGCAATTATAGGCAGCTCAGCTCAAAAACCACCAAAAATCGAGTTACGTGGTCTGAATTTGTCTGAACTATTCGAGAGGATTTCATACAAATCTGTATGAAAATGACTCGAATTTGCGAAATTTCGCAGCCTTAGTGCGATGACTGCTGACTTCCATATTCAGCTGCCAAATTCAGCGTGTGATTCCGGCAAAAGGTGCGGATCAAAAAAATGGAGCATGGCTGACCATTTTACATTTCGATTGTTCGTCGTGGAAAATGAAGAGTACGTCAGTAAAAACCAATACATTATTCGCACCACGCAGAATCCCGCGAGGATCTCACCCAGAGATTTTTCTGTAAGTGTAATACAGGTATTTATGATGGAGTAATTTTGAGCGGTGTTCGAGCTGACAATGCAAACCCACTCGGTGCTCAGACAGCAGGCACTGGACACACCTTCAGGCCGCGTGTTGAACTCCGAACTAGTTCATTGTGACCATTGAACTTGGGCTCCATACCACAACTCACAATAGTCTATAATCTCCCCGTAAACCAGTCTGCCAACAATCCAATCGACATCCGAGTGAGTTCGTCCGTTTTGATGCACCCGTGTGTATGTGTCCGGATGCTTGACGGAAGTTCACTGAAAAACTGAAGCTCAGGACACACGTGTACTCCAGTGGCGTGGCGTGAATTGCGATGTATCGATTGTTTTGCCATTTAAACCTATGGTAAAGAATCGATTATTAAGGTGTTCGCTGCGAACACCCTGCTCATCGATCCTTTTCCACAGGTTTAAATGACAGATCAATCGATACATCGCAAATCACGCCACGCCACTGGTGTACCCTCTAACCTCGAAGAGGATCAGGTTGGTCCAAAATATTGGACTACTGGACAAGGTACGAATTGAATAACATTCTGATTCGTGTTTCCGAAGCAAAATCAAACACAAGAAGCAGATTTTATTTAGAGGTTCGGTACAGTTTTTGTGCCCGAACCTCCGAGCTGTCATTTTTATTTAGTTCGGAACTTCCGAAAGTACGCGAGATCATGGGTGTAGAGAAGGACATCGTGCACGATATCAGGTCCAAGCAGTTGGTCTGGTATGGACATGTGCGAAGGATGGCAGACGACCGGTTGCCCAAGCAGGTCTTCGATTGGGTTCCTCCCGGAAGGCGACGGCGTGGACGTCCTGTGAAAGGTTGGCGACAAGGGGTGGAGGAGGAGATCAGAAGGTGCCAATTGCCTGATGATCTCTGGGAGGATAGGGGCAATGGCGATTGGGCGTCGCAGAGCGCGAGGCGGCGCTATAAAAGCGACTTTATGTATGTACTTCCGATTCGGTGACTAACGAATCGCAACGTTGGTGCGTGATTTTGGTACCACCTCGCGAGGTGGTTCCAAAAAAGGTTCGACCTATCGAAAAACAACGGACCTGATTGGTCGCATCTGCACTGAAAAAAAATTCTCGGCGTTTTTACCAAGGTCCGTTGGTACCTTTACCATCTCACTTTTTTTTACCAATTATTGGTAATTTTACCAAGACAGAGCTGGTAAGCTTACCTAAAAACCGGTATTTTTACTGTTTTTCAGGTAAGAATACCACTTTTATTGGTAATCAATTCCCGGTAACTTTGCCATTTTATCTCGGTCATTTTACCACAGTCGATAAAAATTATTGGCGTTTTTACCAAAGTACAGTAAAATTACCGAGAAAGTTCAATAATTTCACCGAGATTCTCGGTAAAATTACCAATTCCATAAATGGTAATTTTACCAAGAAAAAACTGGGATCAAATAGAACCCTGAATTCTTGGTAATTTTACCCTTTTCTTAGTAAATACACCGAGATTTTTTTTTTTCAGTGTGGTAACAACGGTGTCCACTGGTGTTGGTGATTGATGAGACAAACCGGGACAGAACTTCCCAAAGATGCTCGGAACTTTAAATAAAATTCGCTTGAGGAGAAAAAAAAGGCTGCGATAGGATTGCGCGAATGCCCCCTTTTTTACCTTCTTGAAGATGCACAGGATTGCGTGAATTTTCTTGGTACTGAAAGCTCACATGTTATCGCGAATATTCAATATTCAACGAGGAAGCGTTGTTCTGGCAACCTTAGTAGTTTGTGGTAGATAACTACATTGCGGAAGACTATTCATTCGCTCCTCACTTACGGGCATGTCTCTCTTCGATGGATAGCCCTCGCAGCACGAATAGCCCAGAGAGCTTTCATAGACATTTAAAAAGTAAAACTAGGGACCTTCGACCGCTACGCGGCCACCAACTACTGAAGAAAACTACACGTAAAAAATCGTAGAACAACCATGTTCAAGTTTTTTAAGAGATGAATGGATTCAAAACCCGACGGGTGCACCCGAAAGAAAGCGTATATTTATCTCTGATTGCAGCGTTATGCACCACTTTTATTTTTTATTTTTAATAAATGTTTTTTAAAAAGCTACACAGTTTTTCTGAAAAGTTTCTGCGCATTTGCCTAAATGATCTCAAATAAAAGTATCGAAAATTTCGACGCGATATTTTCGTTCGTTCTATTTTCTTTTAATGTGACCCAAAAAAAATTAAATATCATCCGATTTTCTGAATCGTTACAATGAGGATACATATTTTCCTGTTAATTATGGTAAAAACTAAACCAGAAAGTCAAAAATGATGACACGCAGTCCTATTGCATTCCTACAGTCTTGTAGGCAGGCGCTATATGCGTCTAATCGACTGCAGTGAGTTTGGCGCAATGCGAGAAGTATTCATGCTGTCTTGTAGGCGCTAATATGGGCTGTACGCCGACCGCACGGTTTGGCGCAATGCGTGAAGTATTCCTAAAGTCTTGCAGGCGCTTATATACGTTTAACGCCTGCCGCACTGTGTTTGGCGCGCTTATTGGAACTCGCGTTAGAATAATCGTGGCATCGAATAATAGGGCTTTAAAGGCTTATGTTATGCCGACGCCGTATGCGCATTCCAACGTTGCCTCATTTCTTTCGATTAAATATTTTTCCGAGAAAAGTTAGGATAGTTCTTTATACCCACGACCATTATTAAATATTTTCACTTCATTTATCACTTCATTTATTCACTTTATTTTTCAGACAGTTTTCTTCCCAACTTAATCTAATATATCGGAAAATTTTAAGGAAAAATGCGCATAACTTTCTTCAAGAATACACGTTTTATTTGGGGAAATTTGGCAACTCTCGAATGTTCATACGGTGTTCTTCCTTAGCTTGGCAGTAGAGGTCGTCGGATTTGCCCCCCCCCCCCTCCAAAACAAAACAAAACAAAAAAAAAACACTTAACATTAATAAGTTTACTGCACCGCGTCGATAGCTCCTCTGAAGACTTCAGATAGCCGCATTAACGCTGCACAAACAAATTAAATCAAAAGGAAATACGCAGTGGCGTGGCGTGAATTGCGATGTAGATATCGATTGTTATGCCATTTAAACCCATGGTAAAGAACCGATTATTAAGGCGTTCGCTGCGAACACCCTACTTATCGATCCTTTTTAATAGGTTTAAACAGCATAACAATCGATACATCGCAATTCACGCCACGCCACTGGAAATACGCAGCACGCAAATCCTCCGCACATAATCCCTTTTGCTTTAATCCACTCGCACATAGTCCCTTTCAGCACCAACTCGCCCAAATCGAGGAAATTACGCGTGCAGCTACGCGTGAAATTCGGCCGGGCGGGGGAGTGTTGGTATTTATGACAGAAATCAGGAAGAGAAGGGAAATGATTCGGACCCACCCTCATCAACCGACGAGGGGGGGGGGGGGCATGTCCCGGAGGCAGTTGAGAGTAGGGCCCGATGGTCCCGTCAGGGACGCGCGGATCGATTCGGGATTCGGGGGAGGCGGAGGGGGGGGGGGTTCCCACGCAAGGTCTTAGGGCCTTTAATAGCGCCTATTACCGACGCCAGGAAACATCAAGTCATATAATTGCTTCCGTTGTTATTATGTAAAATAGAGGTACCCTCGCGCACATTTTTCACCGGGGACAATGCAAACAAACTGTAATATGTCATGCTCACCATTGCGCATCTCGCCGGGTCCCCCCTGCGTCCCCCGGGGCGGGACCGTCAGCTCGGCGGGGAAATCGGTGGCGCCTTCGCGGACGAGGAGGGTTTTGCGCCCTGATTTGGCAGCCGGCGGCGGCTCCGGCAGATCCTAATCAGCGTTTTCATGCTTCCACGGTTTTTGATCGTTTCGATTGCCGCCGCCGCTGGCGAATGTCCTGCCGCTCCGCGCAATCGTTCTGTCCTCCGCGCTAAATCAATCCGTTTGGGCGCTTTGCCCTCTCGTGCGAGGGATTTCACTTCAACAAGTAAGTCAGGGCCGGATTTGGGATTTTTTTTGTCTCTGGATTTTTTGGCCTCTATGGCAGGGATGAGTTCCATTGGACACCACCACCGTGACCAGAGACAAGAGACCCTCCACTAGTATTTTGACCATGGTGGAAGCTTTTACTTTCGGGACTTCAGCATTCTACTGTTGACTTACCTACATGGTTGATGTTCAACAACGTGTTGGCAGTTTCGTTTTGCAAACAAGCCGAAAATGGCCGACGTTTGGGAAAGTTGTTTGGCTCATGACGTCATCCGAAGCTCATCATCGACCATGTAGGTAAGTCAACAGCCGAAACTAGCGTGATGACTGTTGCTCCCTAATAATTGTCCATAAGGAATTGTTGAAACCCCGAAAGTAGAAGCTTCCACCTGTCGCTAGGAGGCCAGTGGAGGGTCTCTTGTCTCTGACTGTGACCAGCCGATTGCAGCGCAACCTTGCGTGAGATCTTCGTAAAATAAGGGGAGCCTTCCCCCAAAGTTCAACCCATCCATAGTCCGCTTGAAAAGTGAGATTAAGCCAATGATTAAAAAATGGACCACATTTTGCAATAAGGAATCATTATTTCCGGCTCATTTTAGAAACAGCATATATTCCATTGGTTTAATTCCCTATACAGAAAAATGATTTTAAGGAAGAGCCAGAGATGTCGGTTGTTCATTGCGAAATTCAATCCAAATAACCTCACTGAAAAAAAAAACTCCAGACTATAAAGACATACCGTCCGTTCCGGGCTCAGGGGCCGAAAGTTCCGGGTGTTGGAGCCGTGGTTTTGATTGCTCCGGGTACTACGCCCGGAACTTTCGGTCTCATGAGCTCGGAACGCGAACGGTATGTCCATATGGCTTTTTTTTAGTGCTGTATAGCAGCCGATTTAATGGAAGATAAGTACATCGTTAAGATTTCCGAGCCCTTTCGACAAGGTAGGGCCCAGCTTAATTTCTCTCATGGGAAAACCACCTAATGACAGATATTTGTGATCATACAGATTTTTTGTGAAATCAGACCCCTGATATAATGAATTGCAGTTAGTTGCGAGGGGTCTACGTGAGGTTACAGCACTAAGAACTGCGCATGGATTTTAACATTGGCTCTCACGGGAGTCCAGGGTCCTATGAAACGCGTTCTTGCCTCTGGATGCAGTTTAAAACGCGGGTTCCCTCTGAATTTACACCATCCCAGGGAGGGGAGAAGTTTAGTGGTAAAAATTCCATAGTTAAGAGGAAGGGAGTGGTTCCTGGTTATCCCTTCGATGCAATCTGCGTGTGCGCGTTTTGGAGCTTCCTGCATCAAAAATCAAACTTAGAAACTAAGTACACACGGAGAATAAAACTTCGTGCGTGGGACCCGAAGTTGAGGTCATATGGATCTCTGCAGTTTTCGGATCACGTACCTAAAAACTTGAGGTCCAGCTGTCGAAGTTCCGGTCAGACATCTAAAGTACTTCGATATATACCGAAGGGTTCGGGTCACACATCTGAAGTACTCCGGTACATACCGAAGTGCCTCGATGTCTGACCCCAACTTCGGCAGCTCGACCTCAAGTTTTCGGATGCGTGATCAGAAAACTTCAGAGATCCATATGATCTCAACTTCGGGTCCCATGCACGAAGTTTTTTTCTCCGTGCAGTGAAGTCCTGATTCGATCCAGGCGAGTCATCTCGACGACTCAACTTTGCCAACGTCCTCACAACTTACCTTGATATATGTTATTTGAAGAGCTCAAAAATGTGCCATTTTTTTAAAGCAGGCTGTGAACTTACAAGTTAACTTTTATACTTTACTGATGCACTCGTCGTGATCTTGCGGGAAATTCCGCAGAAGTAAAACTCTTCGTTTCGATGCAGCAAAAGCTTGGAATAGACTCATTTTCCGTGAAATTTACCGCAGCACTGCCGTGCTGAGGAAAAACGCTTCTTTTGCATGCTTTTATTTAAAATTATTTATAAGAATATGTAAATGAGGAGAAGGTTATTAGTTGGATTTTATGTAATTTTGTTTATCAGTTGAAATGGCAATAACTCCAACAAACTTTACAAAAGCTTCGAAATCATACGTTGAAAACCGCTGCAAGTTTGAATAATCGCATCAAACGCAGTGCGGCCGGCGCGGCGCGGCGAGAGGCTGGCGCGCACGGTGCGGAACGCATAGTAGCGCCTTGCAAGATAGTAGGATACTTCATGCATTGCGCGCACAGCACGGTGCGTGCACGGCAGTGCAGCGCCTTACAGTCTGTAGATCTTCATCATTGCGCGTATACCACGTGCGCCTCAGTCGTTATTTTCTTGGTGTCGAACGTACCCAGTTCTGCCGTGCTAAGGAAAAACGCCGTATGAACACTCGAGAGTTGTCAAATTTCCTCGAATAAAACATGTATTTTTGAGGGAAGTTAGGAATACTTTTCCTTGAAATTTTCAGATATTTAAGATTAAATTGCGATGAAAATTGTCTGAAAATTTTGAGAAAAATATTCTCAATTTTGCCGAAAAATTCGTTCTTTACTGAAGGAAATATGGCAACCTCTGAAGGCTCATACGGCGTTCTTCCATAGCACGGTGGTGTAGGCATCTCGATGGTGAGACTCCCAAACCATCTCGGTTTGCGACGTTGCAGACTCCCTATCATACTTTATTTTTTTATGGAGAACTATTCAACGTTCAGGATTTTTCCTCTTTGTGTGAAGCAAATTCTGAGAAATTTCAAGGAATGATATAAATTTGTCCTCTTTTCAAAAAGTAAAACAAGATCGGATATTTTGAAAAACCGCAAACGAGATACGTGCAGTATGTTGGAATTTTTTAGCCAACGTGCGTTAAAAATCAGCATAAAGTTGAAAATCTCAATACAGAGGAAAAATCTCATATGAGCCCAATTTGAGGAAAGGGGGAAGAGGCACAATTTGAGCACAATTTAAGGGCTTTGAGGGAAAATTGTGCTCATGAGCTTTTTCCCTCAGTTTTGAGATTCTCAGCTTTATGCTGCTTTTAAGGTGATTCGATGGACGCCATATTTTGTGTCAGAACGGCATGCGATATATCGCATCAATCGGTTCCATTTTTTTAGCTACTCGTCATTTTTCTCCAATTTTGAGATCGCAATTCTGTTGTCAAGAGACCAAAGCACTCACTTACCAATTTTAACAAAGAAATTCAACGTAATAAAGGCGTGGTTTTTTTAGAGAGAAAATATCGCATTCGAGTGCAGTTTCGATATCAGTATCGAATGCGATGTTTTCTCTCAAAAAAACCACGCCTTTATTACGTTGAATTTCTTTTTTAAAATTGGTAAGTGAGTGTTTTAGTCTCCTGACAACAAAATTGCGATCTCAAAATTGGAGAAAAATGACGAGTAGGTGAAAAAATAGAACCAATTGATGCGATATATCGCATGCCGTTCTGACACAAAATATGGCGTCCATCGAATCACCTTAGCACACGTTTTTTAAAAAATTCCAACATACTGTCTTACGACCCGTGCGTCTACCGCAATCATTTTGTGTGAGATACGTGTGGTTTGGGAGTTTCACCATGGATCCGCCTCCGAGATTTTAAAACCCCTAAATCTTCAAAATGGAGGGCGGAGGCGTCAGGAGGTGTCGGTGTCGATAAACCGGCGAGAAAAACTTGTTGCATACCCGACGCCCGCTCTCACTTTCACGAGCTGTTAATTGGTTGGCGAGACAGGAGGAGAAGCAGCTAATTAAAAGAGACGAGTCCGGGGTCCCATTTGTCGGGGGGCCGTGCCCCGTTTATTTATACTCTTGTCGGGCGAGAGCGGTGGTGCGGTGGTCCAAACGGGGGAGGGGGTCCATTCATGGAGGTCGGATGAATGAGATGGGGACTCCGGCCAGCGGTGGGGTGGTGGTGTGGAGAAGGGAGCGGGGGGCGGGGAGCGGTCACTCGGACGACGGGATAGAAGAACGGGGCATGGCAGTGTTGCTAGATTATAGGGTCAGAGAATCCTCAGGGATCTGGAGGGTCACTCACGAAATCGTCACCTTCCGGCCAAAGTATCACAAGCACCACGTATAAAAATTTCCGCCGCCATTTTATTTTCTTACGAAGAAATTGTTCTTGGAAGCTGTCCGAAAATTTCAATGAATTTTCTTTATGCTGCCGAGAAAATTCAGAGAGATTTTCAAACAGATAACAATTTCTCTTTAAAAAAATAAAATGGCGGCGAAAATTTTGAAACGTTGCATGGCGCTTGCGATACTTCGGCAGGAGGTGACGAAATATGTAACACTGAAAATCGATATTTTTTTACTCCTCCACCACTCCACGTCGCGTGATCATGTCACAGGTTTACACTCCCAAAAAAATGGCGTGACGCTGTTCATTGCAAGAAAAAAGTACCGGCAGGAGTTATTTTCATCTCGATTCAAGTTGAATTTTTGTAAAAATGGCAAGAGGAAAATGCTTGGGTGAAGTAAAAACTTCGCTAAAATTATGCAGCATCATTCTTAGGAGATCTATGAGAAAATGTTTGCTTGCAGAAAATTTAAGATTTTTTTTTTCAGTGTTTTCTTTGATTCCTCTTTCCCGTCAGTTGGCATTTTAGGATGAATTTAAACAGCCTTCAATGGATTTTTCATATTTAATTTTTGATAAATCATGTAGCACCGCTTTCAGCATTACATGCCGCTGGACACCCCCATCCACTGTAACGCGAGCTCCAACAAAGAACTCATTTTTGCGTGAATTCTCCTCGATATCAGAATCCTACAACTCATCCTTTTCTTATTTGAGGTTTGGTGCCTGCCTAAGATACCCATCGATCTACAATTACACGCAGTGCCGAAACACAACAATATAAGGTGTCCTCCTCTTGAGGGTTACATCTATGAACGACCCCTAAATAAGCCACATTTTGCAATAGGGAATTGCAATTCAGGCTCATTTCAGAAAAAAAAACATATGTGTCATCCGTTTCCCTATGTAGATACGTGTTTTTATGGATGAGCCAGAAATTGCAGTTTCTTATTGTAAAGCGAGTTAATACTATGGTTTTCTCATCGTAAAATTGCAAACCAACGAGTAGCAGAAAAGGCAATTATTTTGACTTTAAAGACTATTTTTCGTTTATTTTCAGATTAACCTTTTTGTCGTAAATTTTTTTCTTTGAACAAGCTGACAACTTTGTTCGATAGGTCTGCACGCGAGATGAACAAACTAACGCACACATTCTCATCAATGGAAGGATAATGCTCATTCGTGCTCAGTGATACCTCTTCAGTGGCGATTTTGCAAGTTGGCAACAATGTTTTTCCTTAATTTAAATCCATGGAAAATATCGATATTATGTGAGGCAAGCTGCCTCACTAGAAATACCCTCTTAGCACTTGAAAAATCATGAAAATTGGCAACTCTGCTCATGTTTAAGTCCTATTTTTGCACAAAGAATACTTGAATGAGAATATGGAATACAAAATCTCTTTAGAAGATAGAATATTGGGAATCGTAACATTCCTTCCCCCTTCTCTCGATTAATTTTCCATATATTACAATTTTTCCTTGCAAAACAATACCTTAGAGTTCATTGAGAAATGATTTTAAAATTCTTGGATCTGATAAACTTAGACTAGTTCATCGAAATGACTTAAATTTATAATATTTTCCGTGAGCATTCAAGTTCTCCCAAAATTTCAACGTTTGTCTCACTTTAAGAGGAAGCTTCACAACCTGCTTCACATGAACATTGCACAAGTTTTATTTTGATGTACGATTATAAATCAGTAATGAACAACTAATTAACATCAGTCACCGTGCAACCAATAATTGCTCTCAAATCAGCGGTGTGAATCAGAATAAGAGACAGTATGTGACAATGTAAGGATGTCTATCAATTTCAACACTCATCTCGTCCATAATGCATGCAGAACTTTCATGAAAGAAGCGACCCTGCATCGGCTGGCTATCCGTGTTCTTAGTATGTATCCTTCATTTTTGCATGATGCAATTGCAGCTACGCAAACCTCATACTTGAACTGTGACGTGCGCACGCAGAGTAAGTTGCAACCTCAACTGTTCAGTCTGTAGATTTATTAGTCTGATAATAATTCTGCTTTCTACTTTTGGATGACTCGTGACTTTTTAGGCATAATAAATTTAAGCCAACAGTAATTCTTCGATATTTGCACATGAGTTTCCAGTAGCACCAAGGTAAGGCGTATTGGACCCTAAGTTGGGTTGAAAAATGGGGACACCGCAAGACCTCGCTCGATACTCATCAAGAAGAATTAATTCAAATCACGTTGAATATAAGGAATATTCTGAAAATACAATTGTAGATGAGAAATTAGCGTTTATTGTCAGAGGAGCGCTAATTGTAGAAAAGGGAGGAATAAAAAGATGAAAAGAGAAAGAAGAAGAGGAAAAAGAAAAAAGAGATATGAAGACGAAAGGTGAGGATGGCATAGAAAGACACAAGAGGAGGAGGAGGAGGAGGAGGAGGAGGAAGAAGAAGAAGAAGAAGAAGAAGAAGAAGAAAGAAGAACAACAACAACAACAACAACAACAACAACAACAACAACAACAACAACAACAACAACAACAACAACAGAAGACAAGGAAGGAATAAAGTAAAAAATAGAATAAAGAAAAGGAAAAAGAAAATAGAAGAATAGAGGAAGAAGAGGAAGAAGAGGAAGAAGAAAAAGATAATAAAAAAATCGAAGGGATAAGAAAAAGGAAAGTGAATTAATCTGGAGAAGAGGAGTAAAATATAGAAATAAAGAGAAAAAAGAAGAAAAAGAGAGAGGAAAAAGGAAATATGTAGAAAAAATGAGAAAGAAATTGAATACTGGTATTATCGGGAAATTGCACGCTTACACGGAATACATACAAAACATAGATTTTGATCTAACGGGATGATTAAATTGATGCCATTTTAGTTCGCCCTCGATCTAAGCGTAAGGAATACATGTGCTCCTACGTGATCGAATAGTGGTATCGTCCCGAAATGCCACGATAACTCAGAAAAAAATCAAAAAATTGTTTTTACCTGACCAGAAAAGTTACCTTTTTTAACACCATATTAGTTCACCTTCAATGTTTAATGCAGGAAAGCTGAGCCCCCACGTGGTCAAGTAGGGGGTATCATCACAAAATGGCATGCACCATCGGGACGCACACAAATAAGAGCTTTTTACCAAACGAGAGGAGGTTAGTTGAACGTCATGTCAGTTTTCCTTCTATTTTTAGTGTAGGCAACTTGGGCTCCCATGTGGTCGAATTGTGGTATCATCCCCTTCATGATAGTTAGAGCCTCAGAGGGTTTCTGTCGGCAAATTTGGTGTGGACGCGATAAGTTTGTTAGAATCACGTCGACGGCATGCTTTAATGTCAGATCGTCACCTTCCGACCCCAGTATCACAAGCGCAATGTGGCGTTTAAAAATTTCCGCCGCCATTTCATTTTTTTACAGAGAAATTGCTGTTTGAATCTGCTAAAAATTTCACTGAATTTTATCGTGAGCACAAAGAAAATTCAGTGAAATTTTTGGTACAGCTTCGTTGAACAATTTCTCTGTAAAAGAGTAAAATAGCGACGAAAATTTTAGAAAGAAATCCAGAGGAAACGATCGAAACAAATAAACGTGTACCTATTGACATAGATTTGATCGAGAAGTAATAGAAATATTTGTTCGTTTTAATATTCCGGTGGAAGTATGTCAATCCGAAGCAGTCTCGGTCCATTGTCAGTGTAAATTCCACTAAAAAACTTATTTAATGAAGTGGTCAATCATTAAAATTTTTATTTATGGCTAAACATCCAGGCTTCCCCCTAGTGAGCGATACTTATGGGGAGCCTCCGCAATGAGAAAAACATGCCAAGGAACGACAAAGAAATTCGTCCCTTAATCACAGCGCAAACTGTAAGGGGTTTGCTTAAGGAGAATAGCTTTTTCAAGGGGTAACTACAAATTTCACCTTTCACCTGGGTGATTAAAATACAGTAACGTTGCCCTGCTGAAAAAATAACTCCGGCTGTGGAAGCTGTACTTACGGGCTATACAGACATATCATCTGCGTTCCTGGCTCAGAGGCTGAAAGTTCCGGGCGTAGCATCCGGAGCAATCGAAACTACAGCTTCAGCACCCAGAACTTTCGGCTTGTGCGCTCGGAACGGATGGTATGTTTAAATAGTCCATAAATTTTTTTTCAGTGCAGACATTGCCATTAAAAACAAATTTTCAGAGAGACTTGTGCATGTTTCTCTCTCAATTTTTCAGAGAATTTAATTCGTAATTTAATCTAGAGAATCTTGAAAAAATGAAGAACGATCTTAAAAACAATCGTCGCAAATATTTGCATGGTCTATACGCAAACTTTTAGCGATGTTAGGATGTCGATACAACGTTTTTCCTATCACAGCAGAACGTAGCCGCGAAGTCCCCGCTGTCCGCCGCCGCGCCGCCGCGCCTGCTCGGAGACTCGAACGCGCGACCAGAAAAAACAGCGCAACGGCGAGGAACACGGGAGACACGGGCAGGCAGGAGTCGCGGCTCACAACGATTGTGTGGGCCCCGGGCTCGCTCGTACATTTACACGCTTAGCCTAGCGTGTAATTCCGCTCACAATTATCGTTTCGGGTAGTTAGCTCCCCCGGCCCCGGCCGCGGCCCCCAGATTCACGATCAGCTGATCGCACCAATCCCGGCGCGTAACGGACGGGCCTCGGCTCCTGATTGGTCCGTCACGCTCCGTTCGCTCGCGCGCCCACTCCGGGACCCGAGTCCACGGATCTCGCTAATTCCCTCGTCCCGCGTGTCCCATTCATAAAATTCCCGGCGGCCACCCCCGACCCCTAAACGCACTTGTTGCGCCTGCTTGTGATCCCTTCAGTCCCCACGGAATCCCTTCACGCGATCGACCTAATAATTACTTAATCGAATCGGGTTAAACTCTCATCATACGGGTACTGTTAGTTTTTCACGCTTAAGATCGCTTATCAGTTCGTGCGTTCCGTGTTTTCAACATGTGATCTCTATAATGGCATCTCAAAATGCTGGTGAATCGAGGATTTATTTCGGTACTTTTTTGGATAAGTGTTGGTGTGATCTCCGGTGAAAAGTGGATGTGTCGCGTGGATTTGAGAACAACGTGTTGTGATTATGACTTGATTTAAGTCTTGTCGCCGTGTGAGTGTTTTTCGACTGTTGGATCTCCGTCTTTTTGGAAATGTGGTTTACCAGTTGGGATCGATGAAATTCAGCTGGAGTCTCTCTATCGCCTTTAGAATTCCCAGGAGCACCGAGTCTATCGTCAAACTTGTTCTCATCAGTATGGCGGATTTTCAAGAGGTAAGCGTGCTCAATTAATAGTTCTGATGGAATTCAATTGGGGTTATTTGGACAGAGTTCAGCAGATAGGAAACCAAGCAGCATCGGCTATCGCCAAATTCAAGCGGGCAATTTAATTTTTTTACAAGGGAACATTATAGCGGATCCCTTTAAAGATTTTAAGGAATTCGCCTCGTACTATGCAGAAAATTTACTGAAATTTGCCCAAAAATTCGCACAGCCGTTTCCGTAAAACATAAAATTGCCCAATTAAATTTGGCCATAGCATGATGTGGCTTGGTTCCCTTCTGCTTAACGCGGTCCGTTTATGCTAAAAAGAACTAGGTACGAACAACGTATCAAATCTAAAGCTAATATGTGCTTAGAATTTGTATGCTCTGCATACTTTCATTTCAATTTAATTCATTTGCAAATAATGTCTCTTGGTATGAAAATGTCCAGTTAAGGCTCAATTACATGCTATGAAGTTCTGCAGTCTCGTGAATGATTTTAATATTAAGACTGGGCGACTTTTGGATACATTTTTAGGAGATGTTTGGTTTGACCAGAAGATGTTTTGCTCGAAGTCAAGGGTTTAATCTGTATAAGAAATTACATGTAGAACATGTGCATTTTTTAAAACAAAATTATTAAAGGACTTTTTTATAGAAAGAAGCGATTGCTTTGTAGTGTTTCAACGAATAGTTTTATTGTTAGTTCAAAATAAGAGTAAAATTATATGCTGATAATCATGCTCAGAAAGGAAAAATTAGCGATCAAAATAATTCTCAATAAAAGGGAATGGATGGCATCAAGTATCTCTAATTTAAGGTGTAAAACACAAAAAAAACTCGCAAAGTTTGGGCGATGCGAGTGACTAATTTTGATGTAAATGCATCAACCTTCATATACTACTATCCTTTTATTCGTAGGACATCTGAGATCATTTTGGTTGTGTTACATTTTTGTAAGACAAATTCTGGATCTAAAAAATTAATTTCTTTGTGGAGCAAAACCGAACGTTATTTTTCTGGCGGAGCAAAGAAAATTCTAACGCGTACTGGAAAAAAAAAACACATCAGATCTAGAGTCTAGACTCTTGAAAACATTGACAAGAAAAAATACTATTGATTAAATCGGATTTTTGCTTGAATCAAAACAAAATCCGCCTAAATTAAGAGGCTTGGTTCTTGATTTAAACTAGATTCTGATTGAATCATGAGTACTTTTTCTTGTCGATGATTTTATGAGTCTGGACTCTAGATCTAATGTGTTTTTTCCAGTGTATAGAATCGTAAAAAAAATTTGACTTAATCTTGATTTTGTCACGATTCAAAATATCTTGAACTGTTGCAGTATGAGCCGGCTCATCATTCTGAAAATTAAGATGGTCCGTGTAAAATAACACAGATTTATGGAGACGGATGAATTATTTCTAATTTAATAATTTGAATGATATTAGCAAATGTGGAACGAATTCGTTTCATCCTACAGAATTCAATTTACCTTAAATATTTTTATAAAAATACATAATTGAATTTGCTATTAACTCGAACGGTACCTGACTGACCTGCTTTTTTTTCTAAATGAACATAAATAAATATTGAATTATGTTGCTGTAAGGATTTTTCAAAAGCCAATTTTATTTCACTTTAGGGTCTGCACCATATGACCGATAAAGCTACAGAGCTTAGGGAATTCGTGGTATTTATTCGTAAGAAGGAGGATGAAAACATCTTGAAATATTGGGTCTTTTGTAAAAGTAGGCTATGTGCAAATATCATCAGGTTATAATTGCACTTTTATGGAAAGTGTTCAGAATCGGTAAAGTAAGTCCTGAGAGTATTTGGAAATGTGGCAAAATAAAAATTATTTGTTTATCCCGAGGAAATATGAAATTACTTTACTTTAAGTTAAGTTATTGAGACTGTCCCGAAAGTATAAACTTTTTTTAGGAGGCAAATAGGACCAAATATAGAAATGCAGTTTATGTGAAGTAAGTTTCCAGTAATTACTGCACTTGCCCTGTACTGCACCGAGGAAAAGCTATGGCTTATAAACCAATTAGTGGTTCATATGAAGCACCACTAATAGTAGTAATGGCAAAATATAATCGAAGTGGCTATTCGTCGGTACGGTACCGACGGATAAATGGCTATTCGTCGGTACCGTACCGATGAATAAATAGCTATTCGTCGGTACCGTACCGATGAATAAATAGCTATTCGTCGGTACCGTACTTTGATTTTAGTACGTAAATTATATTAAAGATATGATTTCTTAATAATATTTTGGTGGAAGTTAAGAGCTAAAAATTGGGTGAAAGATGGAAAAAAAACCCAACACGAGTTGTAAAGAAATATTCTCCAAATTTAATTTATGTATTTAATACTCTCACATAATACTGAAATGTACTACTCTGTCAAATAAATAATCATATACTACTGAAAAGTACTTCACTGTCAAATGAATCATCATAATACTGAAATGTACTACTCTGTCAAAAGAATCATCAAGAACGCTTCTTTTTTCGGGTGGTGGGGCCTTTAGTTTCATTTGCAGGTGTTTTCTTTCGTTTTCGTTTTTCGGGGGGATTTTCCACAGATTGTCGGTCGGCAACGGTGCGATTAAAGGAACAAAGTTGTCTTGCTGGCAGTTAAGGTCGCCCTCGTGAAATGACTTTACTCTTAAATCTTAGCTTCGTGAAGCTCTCTGCTGACATTTTCGTCAGATGGAGCAGCAACAGAAACCGAAGATTCGCTAGTGGTGGAATAGCTCTCTGCACTATGATCGTTGTTAGTTGGGGCAGCAACAGAAATCGAAGATTCGCTGGTGGTGGAATAGCTCTCTGCACTATGATCGTTGTTAGTTGGGGCAGCGACAGATACTGAAGACTCGCAAGCCGTGGAGCAGCTACCATGAACTGTCAATAGTTGTACATTTGTAGCACTTAGTATCTCCGTGTAATTACAACAGAGCACCATAGATGGCGTTTGCTTGTCCATTCGGACCAAGGCTTGACAACACATTTTTATTTATTAATGTCGCCGATGCGGTACCGACGAATAGCCATTTATTCATCGGTACGGTACCGACGAATAGCCATTTATTCATCGGTACGGTACCGACGAATAGCCATTTATCCGTCGGTACCGTACCGACGAATAGCCTCATCCAAATATAATAATAGCACTAGCACATATACCTTAGTGATGGTATATATATACCTTAGTATGGTTCACAGACCGAGAATCATTAGTTCATTTACAACTATTACTGGTGTTCCACATGAACCACTAATTAGTTTATAAAGCCATAGATTTTTCCTCGTGTGTACTGTAATTTATACTGATTCGACGTCTTTAAAAATTGACTAAGTTATTGAATTCAGGGAATCACTGGTCATTTTGGCCGTGCCAGGTTTTTTTCTTTTTTTTCTGAGGATGAAAAATTATTTAAAAATTAAGACGGTTTATTGAACACATTTAAAGATTCAAAAATTAGACTAGAAAAAAATTGACAAGAATTCAGAATTACTCTTTTTTATCCAACAAATGCTCCCTTTTGATCTTTGATTTCCTCATACTGCAGGAATCTTTTTTGGGGTTCTTCTTTTGTTAAAGTTTTGGAGGATGATTCTACCTCTTGATTACGTCAATTGAATTAAAATGCTTGTCCCATAAGCTCCAGGGCCGGATTTACTTACTTGCCGCCCATGGACCGCCTGTATTTTGCCACCCCCTTCTCATTCGTTTTGAAACATCAGTAAAAACCATCAAGTGAACGTGACGGAGGGGGAGGGGTGCATAAGACGCGTTTACTTGTGTTGGACACACTTTTTGCGAAAGCCCTGTCAACACTACTAGCAAAAATTCATGGGACTTTGCGCGAAAGTTAGGTTTATTAGAAATGAACGAAAAAATTATGAAAGAACAAACATTAATATGGTTTAATAATTTTAACTTCCGCCGCACCGCGCTGACCGAACTGTGTTTTTGCGCAATGCGTGAAGTATTCCTACAGTCTTGCAGGCGCTATGCGGTTCACGCCGACCGCTGCTGAACGCACTGTGTTTGACGCAATGCAGGGAGTATTCATGCAGTCTTGTAGGCGCTAATATGTGTTTCATGCCAACCGCCGCGCCGAGGGCTTCTCCTTTTCATCTCAAGTTCTCGTCATCATTGCTCTCTGCGCCGCGCCATTTCAGGCCAAATTGCGTGTTTGGTTTCTCTCTTAACTCGACTGATTAAAGGTGATGTCTCTTGTATCACCGAAAGACGACAAAATTAGAAATTACTATACTCTCAGGAAATGAGAGTTTCTGTCGCCTTTTCTCGTTTGTAATTTTTTTCTGAATCAGATTTTTTTACATACCTACATTTAAAAAGTGCAAAATTTGCCGCCATGGGCCGCGGCTCATGTGGCCACCCTCCCTTAATCAGCCCTGCTCTCGACAAAGTCACAAGTTCTTGAAACGACCAGAAGTTGCAGGGTAGGAGACCACGGTATAAGACAGGTGCAAAAGACAGCCAGTCCCATGTTTTTTTCATGAACTTTTCGAGGGCTAAGGGCAGCATTGACTGCTCTTATTGTATTCTCTTCGCTTTATTCATCCCCCTTATCCGAAATTTTAAGAATTCCAATTTTTCATCACGTTGTAGTATGTCAGGTATTTGCACACAAAATTTGGCTAAGAAATATTTTTATGTTGCTTTAAATGTACGTCCGAAGTAAATACCACAAATCGAGAGGATGATATGTGATAATCATTTTAGACGTACTTTCGGAGTTATTTAAAAGTACATCATTATTGGTCAAATTGTGTGTACAAATACCGTACAAACCACCTGTGGCGAGGCGTGAATCCTCCATTATTGATATTTTCCCATTTGAAGATATGGTACAGAATCGATCATTGAGGTGTTCGTTGCGAGCACCCTGTTTATCGATCCTTTTCCATAGATTTAAATGGTAGATCAATTGATATATCGCAAAACACGTCACGCCACTGTTATACGCACTACAGCGTAAAAAATGCTGCAAGAAATTAAGCAAGACATTTTCAGAAATTATCGAATCGAGCGATTAACTATCGAATCGTTGTCAAGGGCTGAAGAACTACCTTAATAGGCTCTCTTGTTTGAAAATTGTGATTCATGGAGTATCTTTTTTCTTTGGCACAAGCTCCACCCCTTTTCGGAATTCGCAGTTCTTTGAATCTCCTTTTTTCGCGAAAAAATGTCGAGAAAAAAGTGGGTCAGCGTGAAATAGGTATCCTCTTCATACCTCTTAAGGTCAAAACGGTATTGATCATATTTTATTTATATACTGAGATTGTAATGTCACACTACTGTATTTCGTCTGCTCCTGTTTGCCTCGCAGACTTCTGGGACAGCATTTGTGTTTTTTTATACAATCTTCAACGTCACAATGTAAATCACGTTAATTTTTTTATGAAATTGAGGTGTCTAGAAATTTGTAGAATTTTGCAATTTAGAATGTATGTATATCCCGATTTCTTGGAAAAGCTTATTACGGCAAAAATTTGAAAATGAAAATGTGACTTGATTTGCCCCGTCTTGCAAATGTGAAAGTTTGGAACTGATTGAAACCGTTTGAATGCAGAAATCTACGGAAAAAAATAGTTACAGATAATCGGAGCTAAGCAAACTCCTCATTGAAACACTGAAGCACCTTTGTGAAACATTGACGAATAGAAAACGGAAAATTTATCGCATCATAAATAATGAAAGAAATTCAAATTTCAGTTTCGATGGTTGGTTGCAGTAAGAAAATTATTTTAAGCTTGTCTAAATTGGTCTATGTGGGTGAAATTTGCATTTAGCCCTTCGATGCCAAAAACTTTTTTATACCGAAGTCTCAAGTCCGGCCAAACTGACCTTCATTTAAGATACATAGATTTTCATAGGTTTTAATGTAATATCTCTCGTTTGTTTATTTTCAAATGTTGATTCCTACTTCGTGATAAGTCGTGGGAAAGAGCATAAAATAAGAAACATTTTTGCGCCAATTCAGGTCTCTATCCATTACCGTCTTAAAGATGCGGCCGATTAAACTTCAAAATGATCGAAACAGAGTGTCACGGGACCCTATATTGCAGTGGCGAGGCGTGAATGATCGATTGTCGATTTTTCCCCACTTAAAGCAATGGTAAAAAATCGATTGTTAAGGTGCTACGCTGCGGTCACCCTGTCTATCGATCCTTTTACCACAGGTTTAAATGGCGAATCAATCGAGGATATGCCGCGAACGTGATAAACGGGGTTTTAGCAGCACTGAACACAAATGTGCAGTTAGTTTTGAAAACTGATCAATATTTTGTAAAGTGCCGGGCTGATAATGGCGGGAAACCGTCATTTTTAAGTAAAAACCATCATATGGGAAAGGTTAAATATTTTGCAAAACTAGTTTTTTCTGACGAATGTCCCAAAACACTGGGGAATACCAAGATTATGAAGCAAATCGATTGAAGAATCAGAAAAATACCAGTTTCTCCTCCATTTTAAGGCCACCATCCTGAAAGAAGCTGGGTTATTAAGAAAAGAGCTTTAAATTCGTGTGCAGTCGTTCAGAAAAATTTCCAGATAGTAAGTTTGAAGCAAATTCGTTCATAAATTGCCAAAAAATTGTTTTCGGCCATTTTGAACTTTAATCGGCCGCCAAATTAAAAGGATTTAACAGAAACAAGCTCTGCGCCAATTTTTTTTTTTTTTTTTTTTTTTAAGCTCTTACCAGCGATGTATTATAGAAAGCAGGGAATGTGATTTATTAAAAAAGGGGACAAAACCTGAGGTCCGCTCTTTCCTAGAATATTAAGACAATACTAATCTGCTGTTGTCTAGGAAAACAAATTGCAAACCTGGCTCACTACCCAAAAACTCGTGCCTATATCCTGTGATAACTTACAGACATTGATTAATTTTTTAGAAAGTAAATTGGAGGCGATTATAAAAGCGATTTAAAATATACTTCGTAAGTGGCAACAAATTGAGGAAGGACCTATATTTTAGTAAAAATGGTTCAAGGCGGATATTCGATCGTATGATCCTTCATAAAGATCAACTGAGTTGTGAGAATGAAAAAGATTAACTTTATCTTGAAAATGAGCTTTATTTAGACATTTTTACACCTGATTGTGCCAAAATTAAAATCTTTCTCTTTTAATTAATGTTATCTACTTAGATTGGTACCTAATGAATAAAACAGGCCGCTAACTCAGGGACAAAATTTGTACATATGTTGTTTGACGGATTCTCTTATTAGCTATTTATGCTGATTTCTCGCAATCGAGCAAACGAGAATAAAATAAAAAAAGAATAATAAGGTAGGAGGTTTGTTACAATTGATTCTTAGAAAATCCAAGAGCCAGTCCAAATGCTGGTTTGTGCCTTGAAATTCCCTCTGTTTATTCAGGTGAGCATCTAATTTTTGCTCTAAAAAAATCACAAAAAGACCCAACAAAATCGATAAAATTGAAGTAAGACGTAGTAATTTTTTGAATAATCCAAAATCAAACCCATCACTAATTTTCGAAAGTTTTAATCTTCTCTTAAGATTTGAAAACGACTAAATACGCACAAACGCTCAAAGCAAAATTCAGATTAGGCTATAAAGTGATATGTCTTCTTATAATGGACGGCAGAAAAGGCAAATAATGTTCGAGCTGATTGCAACACCAGTTAACTGGATTGGACATAGTTAATTAGTAGATTACGGTGAAACGGAAATCATGTATAAGTATATCAACGTCTCTTGTCAGAAATGTACCTGTTTTGCCGCCCATTTAAATACACAGATATCAGCTCCTCTTGCAGTCCCTATGATGCCTTCGGTTATTCGCAAATCGAAAGGATAACGCAATGTGTTTCGCAATACATCTAAGTTGCCGGATAAACTTGAAAACGTCTCGTTGACAAAAAATTTCATATAAAATGTGCATTTGTCGTAAACACATGGTGAATAGTCAATCGTCCTTCTCTCTCGATTAAAATTCTAATTATTTTATTATTTTGATGCAAGAAGATGCTTCACAAATGAATAATGGGCATTTTAGGTAAAATGTCATAGCATTTTACGGCTGTTACATACCGATTGGTTAAAATTAAGATGAGCTCATCCAATTTCGGAGTACCAATAATTGGAGTCATCCATTCGGATGAACATATTGGAGTTCATCAATGTTATGTAATATGTTGAAACGCTGAGAATATGGTGTCAAAACACGCACATTGTTTCCAACATTCAAATGTGGCTAGTGGTTTAGATATTTGACAAAATGCATAATCTGAATCTTGGTCTCCGACGGATGAACGTAACGAGATAAACAACATCGTTTTCCAGGATTTTATAATTGAATTTCTTTTAGAATTTTAAAATTTCAATAAATTCGTCCACCTAAAAATATAAAAAATAAAATAAATAGGTAAATAATATTATTGTATACTTCCCCCTTGCTTTTTAATGCAAAAAGCTCAGCTTCATTCTGTTCATTGTGGAGAGAGGTTGACTTTTTTAGCTGGTATGCTCATTTTCCGTCCTTGCGGAGGAATCCCCGGGGCAAAGTGAGTCCAAGGAGTCAAAAAGGCAACTCTAATTGTCCAAATGCAACCTCTATCTTTAAAAAAAAGGTGCAGACCGTAAGAAAAAATGTTTGATATTTTTCACGCACATGCACGGTTTCGGTGCTGTAGCATGTTTTTTTGGTGCCAAATCGAGGTCGAAACTTAAAAGTCATATTTCATCGTAAAATCCTTTGCCATCGGTGAAAAAAAATGGAATGTACCCAAATTTTGGCAAAAATGTTTTTCAACAAGTGGCACCGATTGCCGCCTAGGGCCGTAACATTTCCAACAATCACTTTTTTGAAGCACCCTGGCTACATCTCAGTCGTCTCCCTATCCTTTCGTCTTTCATCATTCTCTGCACCCTCCCCCCCATTTGCCCTCCCCTCCTTTGTCTATACCCTTTTATCTGACGAGAATATGATTTTTGGGGATGCTAATAGTTTGAGGACATGATTCAGGATGGACCAGAGGCAGATTCTTTTGCTTAACATTTAATATACGGAATATAGCGTAGCGTAACGTAACGAACTAGAATCGCGTTATGTGTTCAGTCACGGAAAAAAAGTGTCCGGGGTTATCCCCTAAAATTGTGGTACTATACTACACCAATTTGATGGATGATATGGGCATTTCCTGGTAATTTTGGTAGTGCCGTAACTTAAATTGTGGTAGTACCGCAATATTATGGCTAGTGACCTAATTTATTTGGGTACTACCACAATTAATTGGAAAATGTCCATATCATCCAATAGTTGGGACTTTACATTTTTCTCCCCGTGGAAGAACAGGTAGAAATTGAACCGATTATTTTCCAAATCACGTAAGCGCCGATCTCTATTTTGGTGGCTGAGGGGTTGTTTCTTCTTTGTTTTCTCTGGTATACTCAATTATGTCTGATTTCAAAGTAACCCTCTGAAAGAACATACTTTTTTTTGGAATTTGAAGATTGTCAACAAAGCGAATAAAATGGTTTTTCTTGTTTTTCTCGCATTCGCAATTTTTGCGCTTACGTGATCTGAAAAATAATCGGTTCGATTCCGAGACTTCAGCAATCAGTCCTGCAGTCCATGTTGGCCGAGACCACTGGCGAAGAAGCTCATCACCAGAGGTGGATCCAGCAATTTGGCAACATCGGATTCCCTCTATTTAAACCTATGTTAAATGGACCGAGTTCAACAGAAAGGAACGAAACCACATAAAGTTGAAACTGAGAAAAAGAGGTTTCAAGTTTTATTTCTCCATAAGGCTCGATGTAAAAAATAAATTTTAACCCCTCTTAATCCAGACTAATTTTTTTTCTCGACTTGAATTTTTGGCAGGGGAATTTATACGACTAGTGGAACTCAAAAACATTATTAACTCAATTTTTTCCAAAATGTGGGTTGGTTCCTTTCTGATGAACTCGGTTCAAATAATCGATTCTTGTCGGAGCACCTGGCCGCTCCAAGAATCGATAGGTACACAAAAAAAACACATTGGATCTAGAGTCCAGACTCTTAAAAACATCGACAAGAAAAAATACTCTTGATTCAATCAGATTTAAGCTTAAATCAAGAACCAAGCCTCTTAATTTGAGCGGATTTTCCTTTTGATTTAAGCTTAAATCTGATTGAATCAAGAGTCCTTTTTCTTGTCAATGTTTTTAAGAGTCTGGACTCTACATCCAATGTGTTTTTTTTTTCCAGTGTACATTTCCATAGGTTCAAAAGGAGAAAAACAATGTTGCCAATTTGCAGGATCCGCCAATGCTCATCACTTTCTCTTCCCTCTCCGCAAATTAATGGCCTCTAATCACATTCGCAAAAGCTTAAAATTAAAGCTCGCCCACGCGTTTTGTTTGGTTAGCGACCCGGGATTAGATGCTCTTTGGCGGCTCGGGGAGCCCAGACGGGGTCTAGCCGGCTGACTCACGAGATCGGGTGACATTAAATCATGGCGAGCCGCATTTGATGCCGTGCATTATCATAAATCAAGGAAGAGCTGCCTTTGTTTCTTCGCGGGATCATTGTTATAATGATCCGGGATTTTCACGAGGAGGCTGGCGCTGGAGGCGGAGTGGACATGGACAACCGCACTCTCTTGCCAACCGGGCCGCACGAAAGCTCCGCAGAAATATGATCGAGGAGTGCAGTGCGCTGCCGGCCTAAGGTAAAACGGCGTATGGGCCTTCGAAAGTTGCCGAGTAGGTCTGTTGCACGCAGGATGTATACCTTGATTTTACAAGGCAACTAAAGGTGCACTATTAAAATTTCGTGATTGAAACAAGCGCGACGGTTAGAGCTTTATTCGATCTGCAGGCTGATTATTGAAATTAATAGACATAGCAATAGACAAAGAAGACCTAACCTAGCTCGAGGTAAAACGGCGTATGGGCTGTCGAAAGTTTCCGAGTGGGTCTGCTATACCATAGGATACATCGATTGTGAAACTTCCAAACCACGTGTCTCGGTTTTGAACATTGCAGACCTCTTGCGATATTTGTTCTTCACAATAGAAAATCACTCAACATCAAATTTTAAAACTTTCAGTTACTTCCCTCTTTAGGGAAACGATTCTTCGTAATCTTGAAGAAATTATTTTAATTTGTTCTTCTTCAAAAAATAAAATAGGTATTAGCGGACATGTTTAAACATCGTTAACAAGATACGTGGTTTGGGAGTTTCGCCGTTCACAGGAAATATACCTTAATTTAACAAGGCAACTAAAGGTGGCTGATGAAAGTTCGTAATTGAAACAAGCGTTACGGTTAGAGTTGTATTCGATATCTTCGGTCTAATTATTGAAATTGATAGACATAGAAACAGACAAAGAAGACTGTAGAAAAATTGAGCAACAAACCTATTGATTGAAGCTGGTATAGTTCTGAGAGTATGTCTGTTGCACACAGGATGTATACCTCGATTTAACAAGGCAACTAAAGTTGACTATTAGAAATTCGTGATTGAAGCAAGCGCGACGGTTAGAGTTTTCACGAAAAAGAAAATGATATTACTGATTTAACAATTTTGTTGTTAAAAAAAGTGTCCGACGTGTTTCAAGGTAGATTTTACAATAAAAAATGCCAATTTAACCACCCTCGTGATTAAATTAGCTTTCCACTATTGTAAAATGTATTTGAAACATTTTGGACGTATTTCTTAACAATTTAATTGTTAGATCAGCAACCCATTTTTTTCCGAATTATTTGATCTGCGGGCTGATTATTGAAATTAATACACATTGCAGTAGACGAAGAAGACTGTGGATAATAAAGCAATCCTATTGGTATAAGCGGGTGGTTTCAATAGACAAGCGAGGTAAGTGACAGACTAAATAACTGCAACCGACCACGTACCCTATAATTACTTCATTATTTCCCCTCAGTCTACCAACACCACCCGTTTCAACCAAAATCATCGTTTTATTTTCCTTTTGTCTTCTTTGTTCTTCGCTTTATCTATCAATTTCAAGAATCAGCCCGCTGATCAGGATTTTTTCGTCCTTTGGTGCTGTAGCTTGACAAGATCAACTCTGTCACCTGCATACTTGCGAGCATACTTCCCATCTAACTATTTAACTCGTTGTAACTTCGTCGATTGAAGACTTTGAGCCTCCGACTGCAGCAACTAAAAATTTTGGTTATTCCTGCTGAGATAACAAAAAATGTTGATTGTCATTCTCAATTTTCAACTTGATTTTTGTGCGACCTGGCTGAGATAACTGTATATCTTAGTGCATTAGACCCACATTTACTTTCAAAAAGGTCCAAATCTTCAGAAAAACCCGTAAAAATGTTTCTCCCAATTTCTAATGGAATTTTTTGGTAATGTAATAGCTAAATCATTCGAAAATCTGAAGGAAAAATATTTATGACTCCAATCAAAACTAATATTTTATCGAGGAAAAATTGGCAACATTTGAATGTCGATACGGCGTCTCTTCCTTACCAAGGCAGTACGAGAAAGAGACAGCATGTCGACAATGAAACTCCCAAACCATGTATCTCGTTTGCGATGTTTAAAAATCTCCGCTCCTGTTTTATTTTATGAAAGGAGAAAAATCACTATCGTTCCTTCAAGTTTTCTTCGAATTTGCTGCGCATCGAGAAGAAAAATGAAGGAACTTTTCAAGAAATGACGTTGATTAGTTGGACGTATTTCTGCTAAACGGAGCTAGAGACAGGTAGGAAAGAAGGGGTATGCTCGTTAGTCGAGGGCCGTAAAAATGAATGGAAATCATAAAGCGCCAGTGACGTCAGCGGCACTTTATAATTTCCCCACATTGTCCCGAAATACGTCCTGCGGGCTGATCATTGAAATTGATAGACAAAATGATAGACAAAGAAGACACAGGGAGTATAGAGCGATCCATTGGTTGAATTGAGTGGTTCCTATAGCCTATGGCAGAAAATGATGGACTAACTATAAGGTCTCTCGTGGGTTTCCGTTAGTTATCTATTACTTACCTCCCTTGTCCATTGCAACCACTCGCTGCCACCAATATGGTCCCTCTATGATCTCTTTTGTTTTCTATGTCCATTGTTTTCTATCAATTTCCATAATCGGTCCGCAGTTTTCCGAATGAAAAATGAGGCATGACAAGAAGTCTGCAACGTCGCAAACGGAGATACGTGGTTTCACAGTGGTACACTTTGGTTATCGATACGAAGACGAAGATAGTGAATGAGGTAGACGCTGTGTCCTAGAGAAGATGACTCCCCCCTCCCCTGCTCCTATTGCCCATGGGTGGGGGAGGGGGGCAGCGAAAGGCACGGAAAGAGGACAATATGTATGAAAAAAAAGCTGGGAAGGTTTTTATTAAAATAAAAATCCGCGGAGGAGGGAGAGGAGAAGAGTGAAAAAGTCCCTGGGCGCGAGGTAGTCGAGGGTGTGTGGGAGTGTGTGAGCGCTACACTGCCGTGCTGAGGAAGAACACCGTATGAACATCGGAGGGTTGCCAAATTTCCTTCAATTAAATGTTTATTTTTGAGGAGAGTTATGAATATTTTCCCTCGACATTTTCACATACTATAGATTAAATTGGACGTATTTACTGAATGGAACTATGTGCAAGTGGAAAGATGGTGTGTGCTCTTTAGTTGAGGGCCATAAGAATGAATGGGAATTTTAAAACGCCAGTGACGTCTGCGGCGAAGAAGCCGCCGTCGCCGAGCGTTAACTCATGATCCCTGTCCACAAGGCTCTTGTCACATGTCCACGGCTCACGACTTAGCACTCAGTCCCTTTTGATTTAATGTCAAATCCCGCTTTTCCATTTTCTCAAAAGGAACTACATCCACTTTTACATTGTCTCTTATCCAGCTCACCAGGAACACATCCCACCTCTCCACTTCCACATAGTTCCATTTAGCATAAATACGTCCATTTGGACCGCGTTTAACAGAAAGGAACCAAGCCACATCAGCTATTGCCAAATTTAACTGGGCAATTTAATGTTTTACGAGAGACCGTTTGTGTGGATTCCTCTATAAATTTTAAGGGATTTGCCTCGTACTATGGAGAAATTTCACTAAAATTTGCACGAAAATCCGCACAACCGTTTTCATGTAAAAAATTAAATTGTCCAATTAAATTTGGCAATAGCTGATGTGGCTTGGTTCCTTTCTGTTTAACGCGGTCCAATTGTGATTGAAATTCTGTAAAAAATTGGTAGAAAAATATCCCCAAGTTTTCCAGGAATTTCGTATTTTATCGAAGGAAATTTGGCAGCGCCTGAGGGTTCATACGGCGTTTTTCCTTAGGACGGGAGTCCACCCCCGTAACTTTCAAGTGGGGCCGCGTGGCGTGTAACATCGAAAATGCATCCTGGAAAACGACATAGTTTATCGCCGCGATCTGCGGGGCTCCGCGACGAGCGTATCGGGCCCCCGCCATCATCGAAATCCGATTTCGTCATCGCCCGATCCGCCGACCCGTGTCGCCCGTTAATGACAAAAACCTGCGACTCCATTGCCGGCTCGCCCGGTGCCGTTGTGCAACGGGGATCGGCCCTCCAGCCAGAGTTTCGGCTTTTACGAGAAGAAGAGGTTACACAGTTAAAAGTTTTTGGAGTAAAATGAACCACTAGACAAAGTACGGAGTTAAGGGGAGCCAGACACCCTATTCCTTGACCAATTTAACCCACGTTCTCAGGATCTACTGAACAAAAATACTTCTCTTTTTTGTTTTGAACTTTGAACCCTCCTGAACATTTAAACGAGCTTTTTTTAAAATTTAAAAATTGAAATTTTGGTGAATTTTTGAATTTTTTTGTTAGAAATCAAAGAATTTGGACATTGAAATCAAATTAAAAAAAATCCAGCTCGAAATTTTGAAAAGCTCGTGTTAAAATATGCAGGAGAGTGCAAGGATTAGAACAAAACAAGTTTTTGAAAATCGGTTCTGTAGATCCTGAGTAAAAGGTACATGAGTGCTGAAAATGTAGTTTTCGGGAAATGAGGAATTAAAAAAAATCAGCCAAATAGTTTAGTGTATTAGTAGTGTATTTAGTAAACCTTCCTCACTAAAACAGCGCGTAACTTCAAACTACTCATCAGATCAAGTAAAACTTGGTCTGAAATTAAACGTGAGGAGTAGGAGATTAAGATTAGCCAAAAATAAAAAAAAAAACATTTTTTTTTCAATTTTCAAGTGTCTGGCTCCCCTTAAGAATTCTGATACCTGTTCCTTAACCAAACCCACTTCTAGAATGCAATTTGCACGACAAAAATTACTGAATTCAACTCTTTGCCGAGATATTTCATGTTCCTTGACACGTGAATTCAAACCTCCCGCTCATGGAAACTCAACGGTCTACGTGAGTCAAAGCGCACACTGAACGTTACCGTGGCAGTCTCCGCGGTGTGAAAATATGGCAACCTCAATCTTGACGCTTTGGCTCAGCTACAGCAAATTGTTCACACTTTGAATAATAAAAGGTGGGAAAGGAACAATGCTCGATTGAAGTAGCCCGCCGAATCCGTTGTAAGGCGCGATTTGACTCACGTAGAGTATTGCGTTTCTTACGACCGGGCAACTGTATCCCGTAACTAATGTAAATAAAAACCTTAATATCTTAGGAGTTAATTTTAGTAATTTTAGATGTTAGAATTGTGCTCTACGTGAAATTCTGGTTGAGGAACATGTATCAGAATGCTTAGATTCGTACTTTAGTGGTCCATTCTGTGCCGGAGTCTATATAGTTCCCGAAAACCCCGAGTGATATGAATGCGGAGCAGAATCTATCCTCACGGTTTCAGGACATTTCGTCAACGATTTTTTGCCCGCGCAACTGTTTTGTCCAGTGGTTTACGTCCACGCGTAAAATAGGCAACAGTGACTTGGTCCAGCTTTATATTTTAGTCCGTATATAAAATTATATTGACAGTATTTAAATGAGAAAATTGAGAGATACGAGGTATTTTTATGGTAACTCATTTTTTACTCAATTTTTTAAATATACCTTATATGTACCTTTTTTTAATATAAATATTACATCATTTTAACAACATTTACGTTTTTAAAACGTGGAAAATATTTTTTAAACCTTTTCCAAACGATTGCATTAATATTAAGCTCGATGTGCCGTAGTTGTGTTGAGAGAAACTATGCAAGAAGGGAAAAAACCAAGAAGTACGCAATCTTCGGTTTTAACCCATTTATACATCGATCTTTTAAAGTAAAATACGTCCACTTTTGAGCGTTATAGTTGCGCGTGCACCACGCTGCAGCACAGTATAAGCACTAAATATAAAAGAAAAAAATTAAAGTTCTTTGGGGACCATTAAATTTGACACGGAACCACATTAATATTTACAAAACACACATTATATTTTCCTTTAATACATTTTTTTTCTTCCTCATCAATTTAAATGAGAATAATCCATGCAGAGTGTGCAAACATTTCAAAATCATTAGTTGGAAAACGCTGACTCCGCGAGTTTAAATATTAGAGCCTAACACAGAGCGGAGCGACGTGCTGCCAGCGCGAAAAACGCATTGGCGCCTACAAACCTAAGGGGATACTTCACGCATTGCGCAATGCTTGAAGTATCCCCTTAGGTTTGTAGGCGCCAATGCGTTTTTCGCGCTGGCCGACCGCCCGCCGCGCCGCAGCGTGCCACAACAATTCAAGCAACTATTTCACAGCAGAGTATCATACGAAATTGAAGGTGCTCCAACATATTGAACAACCAAAATCGTCGTGAGCGATTGTCGTTTGTATTTACAAATGGACCGATTAACTTTAGGTCTCAATGGACCACTAGACAAGGTACGAATTTCAGCATTCTGATACATGTTTCCTAATGAAAATTTCACGTAGAACACGACACGCACAACGAAAATTACCGAAATTAACTCCTTTCGAAGATATTCAATGATTCTTGATGCGTGAATTGAAACCACCCGCTCATGAAAACTCAATGCTCTATGTGATTCACATCGCGCGCTAAACGTTATCATAAACGTCTCAGCGATATAAAAATCTGGCAACCTCAGTCTTGACGCTTTGGCTCAGCTATAGCAAATTGCTCATAGTTTGAACAACACATGGTGGGAAATGAACATTGCTCGATTGAGAAGCTTGCTGAAACCATTGTAGTGCACGATTTGACTCACGTAGAGCTTTGAGTTTCTTGTGAGCGGCCAGTTCAAATTCCTCGTAACTGATGTGAAATAAAAACGTTAATATCTTCGCTAAGAGTTGGTTTCAGTAACTTTTGTTGCGCGAATCGTGTTCTACGTGAAATTTTGGTTCAGAAACATGTATTAGAATGCTAAAATTCGTACCCTGTCTAGTGGTCCATTGGTAGGTGGACCAAAAATCCCCTGCCGAAAAACGCGTGGACGAAAACTACTAGAACAAACAGGTAAGCGGACAAAAAATCGTTGACAAAATGTCCTATAGCCATCGTCACGAAATGACTTACACTTTTACGGAGCGGAATCTACTCTTTTTGCGGAGAGTCATACGTTTTTATGGGGCTGATTTTACTTTGCACTCATATCACTAAAATGTTTTGGGCACCATATAGATTCCGGCACTGAATTTCATTCCTCGATTTTTGATAGTCTAGTTACAAGTGCGGAGGTATCGTATCATAATGGTTATAACTAAGATATTAAAAACAATCAAATTCACCGAAAATTCAAGCTATCCCTGCCATGATAGCTAAGTAGCCATATATAGCTCTCAGGTTCTCGAAACCGAGTTTACTTCAAAATTCGTCTGATCTAATTTTAAATCTAATCACTGATGCAGCCAAAACAACAAAATTGGTTCTCTCTGTATAAAAACTGGACATAGCCTCGCTTTTCTGACAGAAAGCTGTATCTTAATTGGACGCATTTATGCTTAAAAGGAACTAAGTGCATAAGGAATGCGTGTGACGTAGTTCCTTTTAGCATAAATACGTCCAATTGGACTGTATTCAGCAGAAAGCAACCAAGCCACATCAGCTACCCACCACCAAATTCAATTGGCTAATTTAATGTTTTACATGAAAACGGCGTGCGGATTTGTGTGCCAATTTCAGTGAATTTTCTGCAATATACGAAGCAAATGTCCTTACATTTTCAAAGGAATCTGCACAAACGTTTATGGCGTCATTTCCGTAACCCTGAGAAATAAAATATATTTATCGAAAGAAAAAAAATATTTCTAGAGAAAAAAAATATATGTAGAAATTATTTTTCACCTGTAGAAATATTCCTGCTACTTCGAATTTTTTTTTTTTTTTTTTTTTGCTTTGGAGAAGTATTTTTTGAGTAACACTGTTCAGTAAAACTCAGTGTTACTGAGTAACACTGAGTAACACTGATGAAACGAACATAGCCGACATACTTGACGCTCTGATGATGGCCAAAAGCCAATAAGCTTCAGCTTTATAAACACAATATTTTAAATACAATAAAGTGAACATAAAACCTTGACTCCTTACTCAAAGTAGCATACTTTAACGGAGTTTAACGTGCAAAAGGGCCTATATGCGTATCGACAGATTGATCCATAAGGACAATATTTCTGTTCCAGGTATGGCAGGACATCGAGACGGTCATCCTGGGCAGCCCCCAGACCTTCCCGCACCTGGAGATGGACTCCAGCCCGGGGACGCCGGACCTCCACCCGAACCTGGGGACCTCCATCTCGGGCTGCGACCCCCTCTGCGGCAACCCGGACCTCGACCGAGTCCCACCCCACGGACAGACCCCGTCCGGGTACTACATCGACATCGGCGTCCACGCAAGTTCCTACCGACCCAAGCCCTGCTCCGGCCCCAACGAGCAGCTCACCCAACTCACCCCTCACGTCTTCTACTCCCTCCCCAACTCCGCCACCACCTCCGAAGACTGCTGCAAGCCGGACTTCTACGGAGACTCGAACGCGCGGATAAAAACGGAACCAGAAGCCTCCACTTCGCACTTCCAACATCATTACTACCCGCCTTACAACTACGGGCAAGGATCCTACGCGCCTGGCGGCGCGTCATCTAGGTGCTTGGTATCCCTTGGTCAGATCTCCCCGCCGACCACCCCGGAAGTCATGCGCGGCTACCATCATCAGCAACCCTCTGAGTACTGTCCACCCCCCGAGCACCATCACCACTTCATGATCATAACACCGCCCTCGTCGCCAGACGGTGGGGAGGGCCCCGGCTACCATCCACCCCCACACTATCCACTGGCCTTCAACCCGCGGGCCCCTGGACCCGGTGGGGGGCCCTTCAAGGCCGGACCAGGCCCAAAGTCCCGCCGGAGGCAGAACTGGAGTAGGAGGAAGATCATCGTCCATACGTGCTCGCACTCCGGCTGCGGGAAGACCTACACCAAGTCGTCGCATTTAAAAGCGCATTTACGCACGCACACGGGCGAAAAGCCGTATCAGTGTGGGTGGAAGGGATGCGGGTGGAAGTTCGCGCGCTCCGACGAGCTGACCCGCCATTACCGGAAGCACACCGGGGACAGGCCCTTCCAGTGTCGCCTCTGCGAGAGGGCCTTCTCCAGGTCGGATCATCTGTCCCTCCATATGAAGAGGCATATTACCATGTGACCTTTGTGTGTGGGAGGTGGGGAAGCGAGTGTCAACTGGTCCTGTTCATAGGGGAAATACATAGATGCAGTGGAAAAAAAACCACATTGGATCTAGAGTCCAGACTCTTGAAAACATTGACAAGAAAAAATACTCTTGATTCAATCGGATTTTTGCTTGAATCAAAACGAAATCCGCTTAAATTAAGAGGCTTGGTTCTTGATTTAAGCTAGATTCTGATTGAATCAAGAGTACTTTTTCTTTTCGATGTTTTTAAGAGTCTGGAATCTAGATCCAATGTGTTTTTTTCCAGTGTGGTGCCTAGTTAGGGATTTGTGCCCATAAGCGACACTTTACACGGGAAAAGTGGTTTTGTGTCTGTGGAGCTAGATCAGATGGCATCACCTAGATTTTGGATAGGTGCAGTCTTGCCTAGTTCTGCGAGGAATAGGGTGATACCTACCTAAAATCTAGGTGATACTATTTGACATATCTCCTCAGGCATGAGTGGCAAGCCGTGTTTCCATGTAGTAAAAAAGATAGGAATTAGCACGAAAAAAATTCATGAAAAATATTGAAACTGTTATCTTTAGCAAATTTAAAAAGGTTTTGATGGAGTTTTGCACCGTTTTTGGTCATGTTGGACTGGAAATTTGGTTCAATTTGACGTTTCTTGGATCCTTTCCCTGAACATTGGGACTTACTTGATGAATAATATCACCTGCAAAGCTTAACACATCGTCACCTCTTGTATTAACTCTATAGGTCTTGCCATCAATGAGAACAGAATAGACCATTGAAGTAGGTTATAATTTGAACACTACAATTATTATGTTGATGCGAAGAGACTTGAGGAGCACGTTTCTTTGTTCACAATGTTGATATCTGTAAGTTATTTTAAGGGAAAACATGCAACGCCATTGCAGAAAAATGTGCTCGGTAAGATTATTTTCCAGGAGATATAGGTGAAAAGTCCATTGATCTAAACTTAATGCGTCAATAATGCCATGTCACAGAAAATGAGTTAGAATTTGGCAGAAGGATATAATTCCTAAACCCAGTATTTTCCTCATATTTTTTTTTTCGAAATTATGAAAATTTATCATTTTAAAAAGAACTCTTAAATGGTAGGATTTGTGAACAATTAAGTTCTCAAAAAACTATCTTTATGCAACTGTATTTTAACGAAGAAAAATAGCGCATAGTGCATTAATTCTTAACCTGTTTCGAGTGGTTCATTTGATAGTTATTTTTGAGAATAAAGTGGCAAAGGAAAAAAAGACAATCCAAATTCTGACCATCTTGCATTTACAATATATGTATGATTCTAAAGTACATGAAAATTACCCTTTAAGGACCGTAGAAACCAGTACGGCATTAAGTAAAGTTAATTTTATACTCATATTTTCTGCAGTGGTCAATCCATCATTTCATAAATCATTGAGGCAACCGACTTCTCAACTGCAAACTGCCTCGCGGCCACCAATGGGATTTTATAATGAAGGCATTGTATGTATGGTCATTTGCCCGTTTTGTCGAGTATTTTGTGGCACCTTGAGGCGGCTGTCTAATTCCATTAAGGTTGTTACCTATTGAATACTCCAAGGAGTGAGGATATTTGAATTGTTTTCAGAATATATTGTCATGAAGGGCACACGAATTAAATTACCTTGGATGTGTGACAAGACCAGCCTGAAGACAGAAGCGCATCCGGAATGGCCGTTAGAATGAAGAGGTGTGATGGTACTAGAATCATAGGATACGTCCTGTCAAGTTGTAGATCGGCGTGTCATTTCACGGTACACAGATAATGTGTCAAAGCATTGTTCTCGCTGCTGAATGACCATGTACCGTCCTTTAATTGTTTGTTGTTGTATGTAGCATGTCTCTTTTCGGATTCACAGCATGTAAAATGATACTGTCACTGAAAAAATGACCTCTCATAGTTTTAGAATATTTCATTCCCTCCCTCTCTTATCATAAGATAAAATATTCAAGATTCAAAATAAAAACATCTATCATAAAAAAGTTACTTGTATCGTGAGAATAACCCTGAACGTCAAAGTAGAACTCCATTGAAAGTTTTTATTCAGATGGACGATTTTTAATTGGTTATTTCTTCAAAACCTGCTGACATGTAAGGATTTTAAATCAACTTTCAATGATCAACCACGCTTTTTCGAAAATAATTGTACAGGCAAACTTTACAATTTCACGAGTCACTTCTTGAATTCAACATGTTTGACTTCTGTGTCATTTATTATTACATTCTGATTCCTTGAAATATTTTATTATTAGACTGAATTCACAAAGATTTTCAATTTTTCTCCTCCGATAACACTATCGGAATGTGACGCCTTAAAAATTTAAAGTGTTTTTGACAGGCGAAATTGTAAATTTCAATGTGGAAGTTTAAAAATCATTCTTATAATTTGATTATTTGTCTAAATGTCAACGCCAATGTTACAAGAAGCAACCATATGATGCAACATTTTAATGTTGTCTCTGTTTTTACTACAAGCTGTTCAGCGTTTTCCAAAAAAAACAGTTAGCTTGATCATTTGAATTTTAGATTTAACTAAAGCTTTTACTTGGATTCAAAACGATTTAAAATTAAGCAGGAAAAACATTTCAACATAGGGTGCATGATAGAATTATCAGTTCTAGACTAATGAGAACTTTTAAATTTAAGATTTCCTCGAGAGATCAGATTGGAAATTCCTGTTAATATTTACAGAACCATGACCTCTTTTAATAAAATAGTCATTTTAATGATGTGACTAAAGAAAAAATCTTGTAAGTGTATCCTTTTCATCAAAACATTCATTGATGTTTTATGTACATGTATAGTAGAGAGCATTTTTGGATAGTTCTTAAATTTTAGATTATTTGGAAACAAAATATTAGAAACCAGCCAAATCAAATTTTTCAGTGTGACAAAATTTGTTCACATCAAAATAGCGCATGAATAAGTTCCTACAACAGATAACTTGAGAGTAAATATTTAGGGGAAACAAAAAAAAATCTGCAATTTTTTTATGAATTTCTTTTAGTTACGTATGTTTCCTGAAATGTTTTCAGCATACTGAAAAAAGTTGTCTACAAACTTGAAGGTCTTCATGAAAAGTTGTTCATAAAAGTAAAAAATTTACAAAGTGAATAATACACAACATCAGAGGTGAGATTTAATTAAACAAAATAAATTTCTATCATCTAGGTGACTTCTGGAAATGTAATGTCTTTGAATAAGTTGCTCTTAATCTATGGTATAGAAGAATAAGTCAAACGAATACAGATCCTTTGAAGTCTTTCTAGTCACTGAGATGGTTTACTGACATTAATATGGAGTTATACTATGACTCCACTGGTGGACGTAAACGACCTCAAATGTAACAACGTCCTAAAAATCAAACTATTATGACCAAAGCAAGAAATTTTTATTTTACCAAAATACTGTAAATAAAATATACGTGTACAGTTCTTTTTTAGATTATATGATGATTTTGCAATTATTATCCTCTGTATTTTTCTTTTCTGTGATGAATCAAAGTTCTTAAAATCGTATTTTTTTAAAACTAGAGAATAACTTTCTCTGAAAAATTGAATTTCGCGAAAAAATTGTTGCGAATGGAAAAGAACCTGACGTCATTTTCGATTTCAGCAGCAAAATTCAAATATGAGCAGACCCACTAGACACCCCAAAAAATTGTTTCTTCCTATCTTGGAACGCAAAGTAATCAGCAGGACGATATTCAATCTTTATCGAATGACCTCGATCGATTAATTCCTATCTTAGCAGTGCCACTCTGATTGATACCACTTTACGATAAATCAATTACGATAGTCGATAATGATTCAAAAATTTTGTAGGTTTACTCTGCATTGTTTAGCTGGATGAATTTTGCTGAAAAAGAGAGCAAGAGCTAAAAATTACCCTCTTCTCCTAAACCTAACTAGGTTAATAAGTTTGCCAAACCAGTTGCCCGAAATTTTGTTCATCGGTCATCGTTAGCGCATCTGAGCATCGAATTCCAAATTTATATAACTTTTACAAGGAGGAAAGGTATCAGTGTCCAAAATACAATGTCGTGGTCAAAAGCGCACCCCCTCCCCTCCGCTCCGACCGGTAAATTTTCCCTAGAAACGTCATTTCTCATGATTTTCAATGATTTTAAGTTCTGAACTCGCTTTTTCCCCTGAGAATTTTCTCAACGTAGTGCCCTCTCCTCGTTGAAAAATGTCTGAATATACGCCACTGCTAAAATGTGTACATTACATTGTCCCCGGGTAAGAATCACCTGTTCTTATCAAAATTGTTAGTTCATCATTTCCAAGGCGAAGGAACATAACTCCATTCCAAGGTTGCAAAGTTGACAGGGTTGACTCAAGTAATTCAATTTTTTACAAAAAGGTACTTGTGAAAATTTCTTCCAAAGTTTTTCTGATTTTCACATGAGTTCTAAGGGAAATTCACTGAACTTTCCAGTCAGAAATGCCTAGAATTCTCCTTGTCAAAATTCAGTTTGCGAAGGGAAATTTGACAACATTGAAATATAGTTACATTCTTTCGTGAGAGTAACGACGAATTATGACCGTGTTTTCCCAAGCTGCTGATACACTGAAAAAAAATTTACCGGATGTACACACATACCGTCCGTTCCGGGCTCAGAGGCTGGAGCCGTAGCTTCGATTGCTCCGGGTGCTACGCCCGGAACTTTCGGCCTCTGAGCCCGGAACGCGGACGGTAAGCCTACATAGCCCGTAAGTACGGCTTCCACATCCGAAGTTTTTTTCAGTGTATGACCAAGTAGTGCGAATCCAATTTTTTAATGTGGCAACTCCGATCAAAACTGGACAGGAATTTTTCGCGCGACAGAAGGCGGACAGGGGCCCGCGGGAACCGGCGGAGGGGACATGAGGTTAGGTTAGGAAGGCGCTGCGCGAGTGGCCATTTATTAACACGTTATCTGTTGTCAGTAGCTCATTGGCGAGCATATCCTTGGTTATCCAGGTAGGCAGTTATTTATTGCCCGGGTGCTCCGAGCATTCGATCCCCGGACTAAACTCCAAAGGGCATGTCACACTCACACACTCCAGAGCCGCGAGTCGTCACACGTTTCCACGTTCCGTGTGAAATACGTTTCCTTGTGAGTGTGAACTCCCCCCCCCCTCCCCCATCTCTCACCCGGGACAGGGTTCCAATACTTCGCTGAGCGAAAAACGGCGGATGCACGAAGGATTGCGTTGTAGTTGAGTGGTTTTAGCTCGGAGGTGGGGTGTAACGCCTGCGCTTCGCCTGGCGATTTCGATTTCGTTGTCGACAATCTAAATATCAGGCTCGAGTGTCTCCCGGCTGCTGAGGTGGACACCGGACAGTCTTATTTTCAAATGCAAAAATGTGACTTCCGGTACTCTGCTGCGCTAAGGAAAAGCATCGTATGAGCCTTCAGACGTTGCCAAATTTCCTTTGACTAATCACGAATTTTCGGGAAATTTTACGAATATTTTCCGTTCAGTTTCATGGAGATTTTTGTTCCTAACTTTAACTTGAGTTCCGAAAATTTCAAGGGAATATATTCGGAACTTTCTTCAAAAATTCATTTTTTCGAAAGGAAATTTGGCAACTCTAAATGTTCATACGGCGTTCTTCCTTAGCACGGCGGTACTGGACCGAGGGATCCGCTACGCGGTAGGAACGTGCTTACTTGAGGGTCGTGTACTTCTGGTCTTGATAATTATTCGGATGCGCAAATTGATAGTGAATTCTGTGTGGACAGAGTTCACTATTTGAATTTCAGGCACCGTTCGTTTGAGTCAGCGTGCCTAATTTTCAAGAGACTTACGCACAGTGGCGATTCTTGAAAGTTGGCAACACTGTTTTTCCTCCATTTAAAGTTATGTACAAAAATCGACTCAGAGTGAGGAAGTTTGTCCTACTTAAAATCGATATTTTTCATGGATTTGAATTGAGGAAAAACAGTTGCCAATTTGCGAAATTGCCACTGCCTACGCAGTATCTTGAATGTCATAAAAAGTTGAAGTTATAAAAGTGATAATAAAGCATGAACTTCTGCAAGAGTCAATGCCTTGGTCGTGATAGATGTCAAGACTGCAAAGAGTTTTTAGTTGAGCGTGTGATTATGTATCGCATTCATCTAGTGAAGTTAGAAAATTGACGAGAACGCCAAGGAAGCAATGTTTCTTCTAAAAATGTTAGACAAGGGATGCATCTTTTTATCACACATTGATAGGTAAGTAGAAAAATACGTTTCTCGGTTAATGTAAAGTTACTCATGAGCTCATGAAAAGAAATTAACAGACCAGTGCAAATTTGTGTGCATCACTGGATGGTAATTTAGAGGTGGAATGACGTGCAGTGACGCCATTATGGAATACATCATTTTTAATCACGTCAATCACCTCGTTTTCCAATAGACGATTTAAGGTTAATATTGATGTACTGAACGATAGGAAAAAAACACCTCTTCCAGATTAAATTTTGCACTTTGCCAAAATATTTATGTAACGCCTGATATACTTTAATACCAATTTTTTAACTTTTTTGCAACTAAATCTTAAAATTTTACATGTATCTCCTATAACTTTGACGTGAATAGCCATGACTGATGATCGTCTCATTAACAAAGTAAATTCGTCTAACTAACTTAGGAACATTGGGTAATGTTTTATTTCTCGACGCTCTGTAGCAGTTTTCTCCAATTCTTGATCTCGTTGTGTCGGGATGTAAACCAATACTCCAACTGTGGATCTTTCGACCTCTATCACTATTTTTTTCCAAAATCATTATTGGCCTACTGTACCATGTGGCCCACTGTTCTTTCTTTTTCCCCACCAACTAGACTAAATAAAACCGAAAAGCGCTGCTCTCAAAAGTTCGCCTCAACCTTGAGCAACTATTTTAACTCTCCGGAGATCAAATTGCATATCCAACGAAATTGAAGGAACTTTGTGTGAATGCGATGAACGCGTACTCAGTAGAAATATCAAAAAGGGAAGTTGCCGTTGCCGAAAGTTCGCCTTGATATTGAGCAACTATCTTAACTCTCCGAGAATCAAATTGCATATCCAACGAAATTGAAGGAACTTTGTGTGAATGCAATGAACGTGTATCATTAGATTTCTTAAAAAGGGAGAGTGCCAATCTCGAAAGTTCACCTACTGTATTTTTTGACGAGAAACTTAAATTTTTAGTCACATGTTCAAAATTCAAAGATTTAAGATGACGGGCGTACCCGAATATACTATATTGGCTCCTGTTTGATCGATTTTTGTCAGACTCGGTAAGAGGGAGTTTTTTTTTTAAGAGTAACTAGAATTTTTAGTCAAACTTTTGAAATTCCAAAATCCAGAATGGCTATGCTCATCGAAAAAAGTAAACTAAGATTTAGATAAGTATTTTCATGAATGCTTGGTAAATTCAGGGATGCTAGGACGTTACTGAAAATAAGCCGTTGTTTTTCCTAGCCTTGCGTTAAAGTCTCCTGAAATTTATTGGAATGAGCGAGGTTTCTAACGCTCCTGTTGGATCGATTTTTGTGAAAATTGGTAGTGCGAGGTACTTTTAGCGAGGGACTTGAATATTTAGTCACATTTTCAAAATTCGAACATCAAAGACGACAGATGTGACCTATAAGATGCTATATCCTTGGTGCCTCTGAAAATTTTCACCTTGTAATTGAGGTATGCATTCTTTCTCGGTTCATTTTGAAAATCAATTCATGCACCTTAAAAGCTCATTTATGACCTCATATACTGATTCATTCAATCATGTTCTGTCATATGATTAAGTATTATTCTGAGATCTGACTTTTTAAGTCTTAATGGCTATTGCAAGCAAATTCAGACTTTTGATGACAACTTTAGTAGGTCATCTTCATTTTTGATCCTACTGGCTAATAACACAACAATCTTCAAATTAAATGAAGATTTTATTGAATTTAAAAATGTCTTCATATATGTTTCGACTCAAATTGAAATCAAAATGGTAATCTATGTTGTTGACGTATGATGTGACAAACCGCCAACAAATCTCAACCTAAAACTAGATAAATTTTAAATAACTTTATATACAGGATTAGATAAGATAATTAAATAATCTATAATTGAAATATGAGTCCAATAGCTTGATTTTAGCTTACACGTCTTAGAACTAATGTTTGAGCTAAGTATTGACCCGCGACACTTGCAAACACGGAGCTTTGATTTATTCCCGAATGAACGCGGTTTAATTTATAACAACGGCTGCGGCACAAATGACTTAATTCATAGATCATAGACTGTTGCAATGCAACGGCACCCATGAGCAGGGGCCGCACTCGCATGCTCTCCGATTGCAGATCGAAGCGACCGATAAAAAAAAGGTAATCTGGTAACTTTCAAAAGCCGATCGGCCTGCATCCCGCGAACAGAACTCAGTTCGCGAGTGGGACGGATTCAACTTGGGGCAGCCGATAAGCGACCAGATCTATCAGCCGGGATTTTCATCCACCTCATAACTTGAGCCCTCGATCGTGTAAAAGCGCACGTTGTCCAGGGCTCAAGTCGAGCCGTAGATGGTATCCTTCGACGTCCAGTGTGATTAAGCGGTCGTTTGGTTCTCTCCCGCGATAAGATACGAGCTGCTCGGATTCAATTAGAGAGAGAAAGGGGGTGGAAAACAATAAGGGGCGCCCCAGGGTAGGATACCGCATTGTGGGGCCCCCTTTTGCCCCCCCGCTCCCCCACCGCGCGGTCTCGCGACAAGGCAACGGGACGCGGTCACGACATGACGGCGTCCATCGGCGAAAAGGGCCCACAACCCATTTTAGGGGGAAACGACGTATGGACACTTAGGTGTTGCCGAATTTCAGCCGTTAAAATGACGATTTTGCTTGGGTTTTACCTATGTGTTTTTCCACATTTTTGACAGAATACAATTCTATATTTATTTTTAAAAATCCTAAAAATTTATCGGTATAATATTCGTAAAGTTTTTTGAAAATAAATGCAAAACGTTTTACAGGTAGAAACCAAGTATTTTGAAAAATGAGGGGTGTGATTTTTACTTGCGTGGATGGATACTTAATTAGTAATACTACGTGGTTGATTCCTCACTTTGCATTTAAGTAGGCTATTTTTTCCACCAAAAGAGACGAACTAAAGTATTAAACATTTTTTTTTAAAAAAAATGATAATTCCTGTAGCTAATTCGAGCCCCTTTGTCAGAAATAAACGAACAAAGCTCTTTCTTAAAAAAAGAGAAAAAAATAGTATTTTAATGGAGGCAAACAACGAGAAAAATTGTTCAAAATGTCTACATCCAGCATGAGAAAAAGGACAGGCACCCCAAAAACACGTTGGCTTTTACCTATGATTTATGGTAAGTTTTAGTTTATAATTTCGATCCTTTACAGCTATTTTCGTTGTTTTTGCTCTTAAGCTCCTGCATTTCATATTGAAATTAAAGGTCTGATACAGAATGTTTTCTCTGCACGAGATAAAAAAAGACATTTTGAACGAGGAGAGCTTTGATCTATACAAAAAAAAAAAATAAATAAATCATTTTGCCTCCTTTCTATAGGAGGAAATCCGGCAACGTCGAGGCGCTCATACGCGGTTTCTCCCCAAGACGGCAGCATCGCGGATGCGGTCCTCCACTTTCGCAAGTCACGCGCGTGCGCGCAGCTCCGATTATGATCCACGCCTCTCCCCGGACGGATTTTTTCCTTTCCTCGAAAAAAAAGACGAGGGGCGTCGGGGCGGGGAGGGGGGCAGAAAAGTTTTACCACTATTTATTGTTATACGGCATTATATTCATAATAACATATCCTGGCCCCGCGTCCGGGCCCCCCCCCCTCCTCCCCCTCGCCGCACAATGAGCGCTCCACGCAACGGTTACACATGTTTGATTGTATGCAAATCTCGGGAGGTGCGCCCCGGGACCCCCCTCCCCCGGCCGCGCGCGAAGCCACCGTCGCACCGACAGACACTGCGGCGCGGCGCGGCACGGTATTGTCGCGGAGGGGGGGGGGGGCGATTATTTACGAGTGTAAAAGCCGGGGCCCGGTCCAGGTCGGCTTTCGGTGCGCTCGCTTATTCATACAAATTAATTTACAACTGCTCTCCGGGCCGGTAATTGTTACCTCAAAATTATCATCTTGCATAATTAGATTTGTTTACAAGCGCGGCGCCGCGCCGAGCGCGGAGTAGAGACGCGACGCCGAGGGCACCGCTTGACTCGTCTTCGCGAACTTTGGTCCATCTTCCGGGGGGCTCCAGCGCGGCCGGGACGGGGTCGGCCCACACGGCGAGGGCCCCGGCCCACATCTTGGATTCTGCGACTCCTTTGTTTCGTGCGTCCGTGTCCTTAGCATTGGAGGGACCCCCGTGGGCCCCGTCGTATCCTTGGGAGCGAAAACCGCAGTTCCTTGACTTTGGCGGCGGTGTCAGTGACAGTCGCATCGCTGCAGCAACATGGGATCAAAAGCCTGTTACACACGGTCAAACTGGAGGTTCAGTCTGGGGGCATCGATGCGGGTGTTGAATGTTGCGCAGTAACAAAATACAGTGAAAACGGCAAAATTTGCAAATTTTTTTTATTTACAAATGAGAGAAAACCCTATGTTTCGTTGTGCGCAGACGTTTGAACCTCGACAGTCGACACCCGCATCGATGCCCCCAGACTGAACCTCTAGTTTGAACGCGTGGAACGCGCTAAACTGTGCGACAAAGAGAAAAAGCGCAATTGGACCTCATTAAGCAGAAAGGAATCAAGCCACATCAGCTATTACCAAATTTGGAGAATTTGCAAATGTCTGAAATGTGATGAATTTCGTGTCTCATAGGAAACTAATGAGTAAACCAAATATGAAAACACCCTTGGTTCTTAAATTGAACAATTATTCGAGGAGATATGAAAAAAGTATCTATTCTGCTAAAGTACATGTGTATAAATGGGAGATGCCGCCTGATGACGTCACCAGGCGGTGCATATTCTCACTTTTATTATTTTCATGCCATTTCCTGTATCAGAAAAAAATCATGAAAAATACTCCCAAATCAGCTCTTCAAGCACTCTCAGATGAAGCAATAAAAAATTTGAGTGCAAATTCTCCTACGATGCTTAAAAATTAGAATTTGGGAGTAAATTTTTCACAGAATGAGAATTTTACTCGAAATCATTAATATCTCAATTTTTTCAAAAGCAGCTGTACTTATGCGCTTTGTTATCAAAGCCCTCAATTTAATTTTTTACATGAAAACAGTTGTGCGGACTTTTGTGCAAATTTCAGTGAATTTTCTGCATAGTACAGAGCAAATTCTTCAAAAATTTCAAATGAATCCGCACTAACGTTCTCTTGTAAAGAATTCAATTTCCCAGTTAAATTTGACAATGGACAAACATGAAAAATGATGGACTAACTATAGGGTCTCTCGTGGGTTGCCGTTAGTCAGTCTATTAATTATATATCTCCATTGTCCAATATAACCACCCGCTTCCACCAATAGGATCCCTCCATATCCCTTTTGTCGGATTTGTCTATGGCTATGTCTATCAATTTCAACAATCACCCCGCTAGTGTTTCCGCACAGTCGTCTCTTCCATTCCTACCGACCGCACGGTGGACGTCCACCGGAGCTACAAGATCAACCGGCTAGATACGAACGCAAAGTTGGCAGCGAGCGCGATTTTGTTTATGCTCTAATTTCCGACATATTCGAGTCCAATGTCAAACTACTGCACTTGACGATAAGGAGCGTGTTACGGGTGACGATGCGATGGCGGCCGGCGCATCAGGCTGACGGTCGGACGCTCGCTCGCCCGCGCCCGCGCGAAGACCGGGATGCCAGCCTCCGTGACAGGGAGTTGGCCGGGCGTCAAGACTTCCGATTAATCGGGACAGGGCACCCGATCCAGATCCCGACACCCGATGTTGAGACGTATGCCTCCGACGAGCCGGCTCCCTCGTGCCATTCCTAGATACAGGGTGATTTTAAATTCAAGTTAAAAGGCGCTGGGAGAATAGACCTGGACCACGAGATAGGGTAAAAATGGACCGGTAAACGGAGAAAAAAACTTCGTGCGTGGGACCCGAAGTTTACGTCTTATGGATCACTTGAAGTTTTTGGATTGAGCATCCGAACACTTATGGTCTAGCTGCTGAGGTTTGGATCACACATCTGAAACTTCAGTTCTTACATCTCAAGTACTTCGGTTTTCACATCCAAAAAACTTCGGTTCTCACATCTGAAGTACTTTCAGATGTAAGAACTGAAGTTTCAGATGTGTGATCCAAACCTCGACAGCTAGACCTAAAGTGTTCAGATGCTCAATCTGAAAACTTCAGAGATCCATATGATCAAAACTTCGGGTCCCACGCACGAGGTTTTTTTCTCCGTGTAGGCTGGTTGTTGAAATTGATAGACAAAGCGATAGACAAAGACGATATAAGGAGTACGGAGCAATCCTATCGGTTGAGACCGATGCTTCTCATAGACTTAATGGGAAAATGACGGACTAACTGTCGGGTCCCTCGTGGGTTGCCGTTAGTTAGTCTTTTACTTACCTCCTTTGTCCAATATAACTACCCATTATAACCAAACAGGGCCGGATTTTCCTACTTGCCGCCCATGGGCCGCCTGTATTTTGCCGCCCCCTTCTCATTCGTTTTGAAACATCAATAAAAACCATCAAGTGAACGTGCCAGCGGGGAGGGGTGCATAAGACGCGTTTACTCGTGTTGAACACATTTTTTGGGAAAGCCCTGTCAACACTACTAGCAAAAGTTCACGGAACTTTGCGCGAAAGTTAAGTTTCGTAAACCTATCTCTGTGTGGACAAGGCCTTCCATTCATAAGAAATGAACGAAAAAATAATGAAAGAACAAACATAAATGTGGATTAATGATTTTAACTTCCGCCGCCGCGCCGCGCAGACCGCACCGTGTTTGGCGCAATGCGTGAAGTATTCCGACAGTCTTGAAGGCGCTATGCGTTTCCCGTCGACCGCTGCTGAACGCACTGTGTTTGACGCAATGCATGAAGTATTCGCGCAGTCTTGTAGGCGCTAATATGTGTTACATGCCGATTGCCGCGCCGAGGGCTTCTCCTTTTCATCTCAAGTCCTCGTCATCGTTTCTCTCTAAGTCGCGCCGTTCCAGGCCAAATTGCGTGTTTGGTTTCTCTCTTAACTCGACTAATTAAAGGTGCTGTCTCTTGTATCACTGAAAGACGACAAAAGTAGAAATTACTATATTCTCAGAAAATTAGAGATTTTGTCGTATTTTCTCGTTTGTAATTTTTTTTCTAAATTCGAATTTTCTATACCTACATTTAGAAAAAAAATTTAAAATTTGCCGCCCCCTATAGATTTGCCACCATGGGCCGCGGCCCATGTGGCCACCCCCTTAGGTAATCCGGCCCTGAGACAGGCTGCGAATTTAAGCATTCTGATACAATTTCATCTCAATCCTCGATGACATGAATTAATTTTGGATCTCGGATTCTTGGGGACACAAAGTTATGCCGTAGCCTCCGATGAAACAGTCAATATTTTTAAAATCAAAATTGCAAATTATTGGTAATCATTTTTTCAAAAAAGAAAATACTCATAACAATTTACAAAATCATGCCACAGAGGAAAGATTCAAATTTTTTTTTTTAAAAAAAGCCATAAAATGCGTTTTTACGGTAAAGTAACGCCATGATATAGAGGGTTAACCCAAATTTCACTAAAATTACTGAAATCAAGTGATGCTCGGAAATCTTAAGGAAATACCCTGAGATCCGGAAATTATCTATAATTGATCGATCGACTATCAAACCGTTCTTCAAAGTGCTGAAGATCCACATCAATTATGAGTGACTTTCAAATATAGCCGGAAGAATTGATAAATTGGCCAGGGCTTTCTGTTCTTCGGCTATTTTATTTCTCGCTGTCATCAGAGTCCTCTGATGAGGAGCATACTCATACCAGTATCGAACCAACCTTCAGCAAACAAAACAATAGGTCCAAGAAACGGCGATAGCGGCTCGCGGAAGGAGGGGGGAGGGAAGGAGAGAGGGGACAATGGGTAGTCGATCTGGACGTGCACGTTATTGCGTTGGGGCAGGACACAAGCGTAATTAAGGATTTCTTCGTGATGTGTCATCTGGGGGACGATGTACGCGGAGCACGGGATTTTGCAGAGGTGGCTTATTAACAGCCTCGGCCTGGCGACGCGTCAACGACATGATTCAAAGTCGTAAAGGCGTGGCTCAATTTTCAAGTGAGCCTGTGGAAAGCATCCAGTTATACGGGGAATAGGGTGCACGCCGAAATTGAGTTACGCGCTTACGTCAGAGGAGACGTCAAGACGTCCGACGCGAAGACACGTCGAACGCTCTTCCTTGAAGCCGGGTCCTTCGATGAGTTTTTGTCTAACTTCAAGGCGCAACATGCCACGCCGCGTCTGTCAGTCTCGGGACTGCCCTAAAGTTTCACTACGCTGAGTTTTGAGTAGGTATCGTTGGGGCGATTCCGGACTGGTTTTCGCGTTTAAGTTCGTTCTCTATGTGCAAATTGTTGGAGGATTATGATTTTCAAAGTTATTGCGGAGATTACATCGAGAGGGGACAGTGGGGGCAGGGCCCCTACCCCCTCCGTTCGAACGACGCCTCGCGACGACGCGACAACCTCTACTTAAGTGGTTGGAAATAGGTCGTTTCTGATTAGCTGATGATTTCGGTTAGTTTTCAAAATCGATCGATGCCAAAATGACTAGCTTTTATGGTTATCAAGTACCAAGATATGATTTACATAGTGATAGAATAGTGCTGGGTCCTCTTTTTCCTGTGGAGAAACCAAGGCCAAAAATAAATCCCATAAATTTCCATCCGATTAAAAAATTCAATTTATAATTCTACTATCTACTAATTACCATCTACCGTCCTGCTACTTACAGTTTGGACCACATCTTTAGTGTGTGTTTTTTTTTCAAGTTATGTTTTACTAGGTATCTGCCCAATAGGTGACTCATTTGGAATAATTAATGGATTAATGCAAGAACTGATTGGATAAATGAGGTAAGTCTTTGCTAGATTTCTTCTCCTTCTTTTTTTGCAATTATGTACTTTGAAGATCCGGACTTCGATTGAGTGCCTCTAGAATTTTATAGCTTGCAAAGAAGCGATTGTTGCACTGACGAAATTGTTAAGCTTTTGGGAAAATCAAGGAATAACATATGAATAAAGTATTCATTAATACCGATGACACGTTCTTATCTCGCTTGTTCATAGTAAAATAATGTATATTTTTTATTATCCTCATTAAAAACTAAACTTTGAATGAGTGGAATGAACGACTATACTACCGCATCGTCCTGAATGTGGCGATGAACTATGTGGGCCTAGATCACAGGCTTCGACAGTGGCCCTAGGTCTCGCAACAACCGGTAAATCGTAGGTACACCCACGCAAGTTCCCCTTCCGCGTCTGTCCCTACTCGCTCAGCAGTGGCGTGGCGTTCTTTGCGATAAATCGCTACAGCATGAGTTAAGCTTGTACCATCACTCGTTCTTTTTCGCAAGATCAGTCACCTCCCATTTCAAATTTTTAAACGGTCAAAGCTAGCCATGACTCAGTCTTGCACGTATGATGGGATGGTGTCGCAGTGAAAGTTTACAGACTGACAAAAAATTCAAGATCAAAAAAAGATTTCTACAAAATGTCGGTAGTTAGACGGAATCAGCTGGAAAGCAGCTTAACTGCAATCCGATGTTGTCTAATTTTCTCTTATCAATGGCTAAGGAACGATACCACCTATCTGAAAACTGAAAATTTTGCAGGACTAGGAGTAAATTTCAAGACTTAGCTATCCTATCTATCCTCAAGAGTTCATTCCCCTTTCTGAATGAGATCTACGGGAAGTTAGTTTGCTCTCCAGAAAAATTTTGTTTTCTGAGATATGCACTTCCGCAGTTTCATATTTATCAATATGTGACTGATACAAATTCAGAGACGCTAAGACTACATATAGACATACATATTGAGGTAGTTTCTTAGATTTTTAGCTTTATTTTTTTGTTTCAGCCGCTGAAGAATGGGTTGGTTGTTTCGCCCCAAAACGTACGGTATTTTATATTTGTTTACAGCTTTTATCCCAAATTTTATTGTGTCATCTTTCATACATATAGACGTACATACAGACTAGATTTTGCAATGAGAACTCTGGAGGAACTCTGAGGAACTAAAAATCTATAGCTCATTTTAGAAAAAAAAAAAAAACATATGTGCCATTGGTTTCCCTATGCAGAGAGATGCTGTTATAGAAGAGCTAGATAGTGGTCCTTTACTGCAAAATGTAATCCATATGAGTGTTGTGTTTTCGTTTGTACATTATAGGTAAAGTTTCAATCGATAATTTTGTCAAACCAAGAGGGGGAATAACTTCCATGATTTTTACTATAATTCTTACACAGGCAAGATTTTCATTGAGACAAAGGTTAAAAAACCACTCTCGTCTGGACAGGAAATTAAGAAAAATCGCTCTTGTCTCAACGCTCTGATAATACTGCGGTGGCAAGATGGAAAGCCCCTACTTCCTCAAAACGCGAGCGGTGTTGTCTAATCATAGGGATACAACAACTAGTCTTTCATCCTTTAAGGTAAGTCTCTAACAAACGCACTTCGACGTGAAGGTATGAGAATGATTTTCTGAGGTTCTGGATCCATCTTTAATTGAACTGAATTTTGGAAAAACATCCGATGTTTCTATATTTCTTCAGTAACTCAGCGGTTTTTTGCCCTACAACACTAATGAACAAAGACGATATCCTTTTTTCGACCTTTTAACTATATTGCAACTGAACTTCAAACATAATGATCCTGTACTTTTTTTGTCTTATAATTAGCTCAACACCATTTCGTGACTTAATATTAGTTCACTTCACACAAATTCTGAAATAATGCGTGGTGCACTGAACATCGGGCGTTTGTATGAGGCAATTTGATTTGTATTTAGTTAAAATTACAGATGTCACAACTCTGATAAATTATTTAAACACATCATCGCAAATTTTGCACCTGTTCATTCTTGAAAAAATATGTTTAAAAATCCTATTTCAAATAAAACAATATCCGGGTATGGAGTTCACAATTCATGCAGCTGAGCTGACAAGATTGCGCTCGAACCAGTGGCGTGGCGTGTTTTGGTGAATATCGATTGATCTGCCATTTAAATATATGGAAAAGGATCGATTATCAAGGTGTTTGCAGCGAACACCTCCAATCGATTCTTCACTACAGCTTCAAATGGAGAAATATCGATAATCGACCATTCACGCCACGCCACGGGCCCGAACTTCAAATGGACTGCATTTTGCAATCTGGAACTATAAGATCTGGCCCGGTTTAAAAACAACGTATGTGCCATTAATTTCCCTATGCTCATGAGTGTTTTTTCAGATGAGCCAGAATTTATAGTTCCAAATTGCAAAATGCAGTCCAAATCATCCAAACCACCCCATTATTTCGGATATTCCGGTATATAATGCAGTGGATACGTTTAAAAATCGATAGGCTTTAAAGAGCTTTAAGATTTTGTTGAAGAACTTTGTGCAGGGCTAGAGCTTGCCATCGTGTAATACACGAATTGATTTTTCAAGAAATAGAAACAAATTTTTACGAAGCAGCCCGAGGCAATGGTAACATCGCAAAACAAGGAGGAAAAACAGGAAACATGGCTAAAAATATAACACTAAAAACCTGAGACGTTTCGACGCAAAACTGAGTCATTTTCAGATGGAAAATAAATTAAAAATTAAAAAAATATCGAAAAAAACCTGAGACCTACATGCTGGTGGCCGAGATCCTAAAAAACAAACGAATCCATATAAATCGATACTTTCTTAATTTTTTAATTTTTCTCCGATCCAAATCTATATATTTTCTAATTTTAATTTAGTTTTCGACTGGGAATGACTCACTGTTGAGTTAAAACGTCTCGGATTTTTATTATTGTATTTTAGCCTATTTCTTTCCCGTTTTCTCCACTTATTTTTATTTTTTTTTCATTTTTTCCCAGGAAATCGACATGTTCCTTTTTTTGCTGAATATTCAACTTTTTAACATCTAGCACTCAAGAGCTTTTTTGAAATAGGCAAGCTACAGGGGGTGGACATTTGGTGGTAAAAGAGATTAAGCGCTTCGGAACATATATTATATTCTCCGATCCAAATCTATATATTTTCTAATTTTAATTTAGTTTTCGACTGGAAATGACTCACTTTTGAGTTGAAACGTCTCGGATCTTCATTGTCGTATTTTAGCCTTGTTTCCGTTTCTCCCACTTATTATTATTTTTTTCTCTCTTTTTTCCCAGGAAATCGACACATGTTCCTCTTTTTACTGAAAATCGACCTTTTTAACATCTGACACTCAAAAGCTTCTTTGCAAATAGGCAAGCTACGGGGGGTGGAAATTTGGTGGTAAAAGAGATTAAGCGCTTCGCAACACACCGGAAGCCGGCCCAGGATGGGATCGGGAGACGGCAAGTGGAAGGGATGGGAGATGGGGGGGGGGTGGGGGAAGGCGATTCGTTTGAGGGAATGAAAATTAATGAGCGACCGGGATTCGGAGAGCTTTTTGATTGATTGACCGGCAGGTGATGATGAATCGAAGGCTCCTCGCGATAGCAGGGATGTAAATTGTATAGGGTTCCATGCTGCCTTGCTAAGGAAAAACGCCGTATGAACCTTCAGGCGTTGCCAGATTTCAAAGGATAAAACGTGCATTTTTGAAAAAAAAGTTCTCTATCTTTTCCTTTGAAATTTTCAGATTTTTTAGATTAAATTATCCGCAAAATTGTCTGACAAATTGAAGAAAAATATTCAAAATTTTTCCAGTAAATTCGTTTTTCATTGAAAGAGACATGGCAACGTCTGGAGGCTCATGCGATGTTCTTCCTTAGCATGGCAGCATGCTGGTCGGGCTCTGTCTAAAATTGAGGTTTGATGGTTCTCCCTATCTATTTACCTCTTAAAAAGAACAGTATACCTACGTAGTCTGTCGATTCGATTTTTCTGGATCAGTGTTTTGAAAAACACACAATGCAGCCGTTCGTGAAAATCATAACGCTCTAAGGAGACGGGTGTGTTGAGCCGTTATTACGGGTGCGTTACAAGGGAAGGAACGTTCAGGACTGTGCCATGTAACTCTAAAATAGGCGCGCAGTCCCAATATTTCGAAAATCTAAAAGGAAAAATCTATACATATTGGTAATATTCAATCCGCAATGCATTACAAAACGTCAAATTGAGGGGATTAAATTTAAAAAATGTGACGTAATTTTTTATCGAAGAAAAGACCTAAAATACTGGTGCGTAAAGGGGAAGGAACGTTCAAGACTGCGCCATGTAACCCTAAAATAGGCGCGCAGTCCCAATTTTTCGAAAATCTAAAAGGAAAAATCGATACATATTGGTAATATTCAATCCGCAATGCATTACAAAACGTCAAATTGAGGGGATTAAATTTAAAAAATGTGACGTAATTTTTTATCGAAGAAAAGACTTAAAATACTGGTGCGTTTTTCTGTGCGGATCACCGATGGAATTTACAATACTTTTGTAAAATATTTACCACATTCCTTTTTCATCTGATTTCGAAACTTCAAACCACCTCACTTTTTCAGCTTTTATGGAGTAACATATTTACGCTTCATTCCCATAAATTTTTTCCACTCCGTTTTTATCGCTGAGATAGCGTTTTTGAAATATTCTTGCTTCTCATGACGCTCTACAAAACAAACCGAATGAAACACTGCTTATTTATGCGATGATAAACGTTATGTCAATCGGAGCTGAGCGTGTTTCAATAATGCAGCGACACGACTTGTCTTCTCACGGTCTCTTGAGTTGGATACAACTATTCGAACGTCTGTGTAGTGCATGGTTGCAGCCATATTAAATGAAGGAGTTTTTAAGGCAGAGTACTGAAGTCAGTGCACCAAACTAGAACTTCGCCAACTAACCTCAACGACTATTCTAAACTTGCATCCCTCTCCTCTCCCTCTCTCCCCCTACCCACCCCTCTTGCTCCCCCTCCATCCCTTTTTTCCTCCCTTCCTCATTCTATTTCTTCTTGAGCGAATCTCATCACCTCGAGAAAAAGTGTCCGGGGATGTGGTACACTTATAGGAACGTATCACGGACTATGCTCATCATGTGTTTCGGAGTTCAAAATACATTTCTGATGTGCTTAACGCGCCTTCCGTGCATTTTAATTCATTAAATCACATACTCAGCTGGTTATATCTCTTGTGGGCAACAGACCCATTGTTTTCAAACACAAACGCGTGTATCATCAAGCCAAAAACTCTGTTTCAAAACAAATGAAAATATTAAGCTCTGGCTGAATCCCGAAATTAACTTTTGTCGTCCCCGTTGCAGTGCTCCCATTTCCCGGAACTAGTACCGAATTGCGGAACTTTTGAGATTTACACTGAAAAAATGGTATGCTGTTTTAGGACGTACGATGTCAAAAATGTGTCTGGTGATCCTAACATGCTTCCTTGATTGCCCACGCAGTTGAATTTGCATTCACAGGATGTAAAGTTAACTGTGGGGGCAGTATAAAGACAGCATCTTGGGATCACCAGACACATTTTCGACATCCTAGATGCTAAAACAGCATATTATTTTTTTCAGTGTACCTGAATTTTTCCTGGAACTTTCGAAATTCCCGAAATGTTCCGGATCTTTTCCATTTTCCGGAACTATCTCAGAACTTTTGAAAAAATCTCAAAAGAACCCGGAACTTTTGAGATTTTCCTGAGTTTTTCCTGGAACTTTTGAAATTCCCGAAATGTTCCGAATCTTTTGCAATTTTCCGGAACTTTTGACGGTCTTGGAATGGAAGAAATAAGAACATATATGTTCCGGATCTCGGAACTTTTGACGGTCATGGAATGTGAGCACTGCTTGTCAGCATTACTTCAACAGCTCATTCGGGATCTCGGAGAAATCCTCTCAGTTCACTCAGCAGAAGTCACAGTCCAAACTTGGAGGATCGGTATCACAGGAGCGAATCAGAGGGAGAGAGCTCGTTGTCCGGAGTGGCGGGGGCGGGGAAGCGAAAAAAATAGACAGAGAGGCAATTAAGGGTTGACGGTCCGGGTCCGCGTGGAAAGAGGTTACTGATGCAAGAAAATGACGTCACTCGGGGGCCGGAAGCCACACCTTCTCTTGTTATTAAGTTCCGCGCTCTGCGTCGCGTCCAGGTCGCATCGCGCACCGCTGCCCGCGCAGGAGACGACCGATCTTGAACTTATTAACAATCGGTATTAAACTATTTTTATATCCATCTCCGGGCTCGGAACTTTAGATTGTGTCGGGCTGGGTCCCCATTCGTCCCTCCTCTCCGAAAGGGCGTATCTTCATTCCCTCGTGAGCCCTGGTCTCCATGTGGCTCAATACTATTCAGGGCTCATCTGGGAATCGAGATACGTCCTTTTGTCAGAGGCGCGACGTATTGTCATAATCGCAGCTCCGCGCATCGTCAAACACACTTTCCGCCCCCCTCACCCCTCGCCGCTACCCTCTTTCGGATTTCTTTCGAAATAAAAAATGTTTCCTGGATATTCTAATCGTTGGACTCTAATCGCGGGGAGAAAATTGTTTTGGTCCCGTGAATCGCTCTCGCAAATTGGTCTGCTCGGCGATAGAGCTGTGCGATTGCTCAGTAATCGTGACATGTTTTATACGGCTTTGACAAGATGACAAGTTTTGAACTTTCCGTCGTATTTAATTTTTTCGGGAAGCTAGTCAACGCACTTTCTTGAATACTTCTTTGATTTTCCTCATCAGTTGGCAGAATATTCTGTGTAATTTCCAAGCTATAATTTGGCTTGCTTCAATCCGAAAAAATAAAAAAGGATCGGAAATTTTTAAACAGCGTAATGGAAATACGCGGTTCATTCGGACTCTGGTCATCGATAATCTCAGCAACACCTGCTTGCGCTCATCAGATTTTGAATTTCTACTCTTCAAATTCGATCTTTCGTGAGTTTTCACCGAGCGCTGGCCACCTACGTCGTTTTTGCAATATTGTGGGTGAGGGTAACCCAGGTCCAGGTCTAGCGGCAAACCACTACTCTCATGCTCGTGTCTAAATGTCAGATTTGTGTGCACTGCCCACACACCTCCGAACAAGAGCAAACCACAGCACATTCAACTCCCCCTCCTCCCACACCTCTCTCGCTTGATACATCTTTTGTCACTTTCGTTGCGACTCATATTGGCTCCAGACTTGTTGCCACTTCTTCTCACATGTGAGAAAATTTTGATAAATTGGGCGTATTTTTGCTAAACGGAACTTTAGACGAGTGAGGAAGACCGGCAAAATGCAGTGTTTTCAATGCAAAAATTTACTTAAAGCAAAGATCACTGAAAGCAAAGGTGTTGGATCCATTTAACATTTTCAAATTCAACCTGGAGTACTTAATAGCTTAAATATTTTTGTTGAAGCATTGGCGGAAAAATCAGATTTTTTGCACGTTACATCTGCAGATCAAAGTTCAATATCCAAAGCAGAATATTCAAGATCAAAATCGAATAACTCTGATGCAAAAATTAAACGCTACGTCAATTTATTAGACAAATACATTTTTCTGTGTGTTCATTTATTTATTTTCATGAAATGGTGAGGAAACTGGTGAGGACGGATTTTTTTCGGGTGTTTGACATAAAGTTTATGGCAAACAATTTTCACAAATGCATGTGTTATAAAAATTTACATCCTTGCTGACCGTTTGATCAAAAATGTTGAGTCAATACTACACATAGAATCTGAAAATATGAAGATCGGTGTAAATTCAATGCCTTTTCTCTTAGCTGAAATAAGGTTTTTTTTTTGTTTTTTTTTTTTTTTTTTTTTTTTTTTAACAGAGAAGAAACATGTACAGCGATTTTGCCAACCAAGTCGAAAATCTCGTATCATTTCCACCTATCTTTTTACGTAAAATACTGCGAATGACAAATTTTTGTTAGAGATTTTGCTGGAAATGAATATAAGTTCATTTTCACCTTTTAATGAAGCTTCCAGCTCTTGCGAGTCACTTGGAAATTAGTTCAAGTAACTGACCTGAATTCTAACTCCTTTTCAGGAGTTTTTCCACCAATCGATGTTATTGGAACACTCCTCTTTTCATCATTCCTTCACAGTTCTTTTGTTTTCTTGTAATCAACTTCTCATTTGTAACCAGCCTTTTCCTTTCCCTTCCCTCATTTTGTGAGAAATGCTAAATTGGTCTCTTCTCTTTAGTATTATATGAAATTCATGCAACTTAAAATTGACAGTTTGTAGCTTTCGTCCGATCCTTATTTTTGGAAGAATCGATTCAGTTGTTTATGGAGTTGAATCTGTTTTGTATCTAGGCTGATAAGTACAACTCGAGATATATATTTTTTTTAAAAATTTACAGAGGAATAAGTATGGAGGAAGTATCATAAAGTCTAAGCTCTGAATGATTAGAAATGGTGGTCTTATGGCGGCTTTGGAATATACGATATAATATTTAATATTGGCTTTAGTCATTAATAGCCACCAAACTACCAGCAATTTCAGAAAAAGTACACATACAAGTTGTTCTTTTTATTTTTTATTTCATCGTTGGACCTTAAAAAAGGTATTGATTGATACTTATTTCCACAAAGTACACATTCATAGGGAAGAAAAGCTTCATTTACTTTTTAAAAGTACTGCACAGATCCGTATAAATTATTTGTAATAGTACAATTCCGCATTTTAAACAGAAAATCAAGAGATGTACAGTTAAATTTTAAACATTTTATAATTCACACCTTTCTGATTACTAAAGCTACCTACTTTAACGAGGTAAAAGAATCTCAAAACTGCCATTTCAGCGCATATATATAAGATTTTTTTTTTTTTTTTTTTTTTTTTTTTTTTTTTTTTTTTTTTGCACCAGCAAAATTTAGTACTCTAACACATTAAAACTTTACCTTTTTAAGTTATTTTAAATGTAAAAGTCTACGATCGTTTACAATCTAAACGTGAAGGAAAAGAACAAAAACCTCCATGTCAGAACCCAAACTTACCAACTAATTAATTAATAGAAATAAATATCAAGCTAGTGAAAATGGTTTACGCTTTTTAGCCTGTAGAGCTCTTTTCTGTTAAGTTACTGTGCAGAATATAACAAATACCAGCAATCTACTCGTAACAATTTGCAGCGAGATCCGTTGGAAATCAATTTCGCCTTAGAAACGCAGTATATGCAACTGAGACTACATCCGTGTAGTCATAATCGGATGGACGGTGAATCGCCATACGTAATGTAATTGCTCCCCGTGTCATTCGCTTTAGCTCTATCGTGGAATGTGACCATTGGCTGAAAATGGAACGCAGTTGCGTAATTATGTGACATTAAATTAAGGTGGAAGTGTATTCTGAGAAATCGATCAAATTGGAGGAAATGCCAGAAATAACGTTTCACCGTAGTTTTTAAGGCGCTTTACTTTCATTTGAAAATGTTCGCGCGTTTGTTTGTTTGTCTTCCTATTTATCGAATGTGTGGCATGAAAATATCATCCACGTGGCTTCAAAATTTGTGAAGAGGATGGATTGGCTATTAAATATGAAAAAGAAAGAGAAAAAAAAAACAAAATCTGGCCTTGGCAGTTATGCGGATCATAAATGCGGACGGACTTTGATGAGGAATTTCTGACAGGTTTATTAAAGCATTTTCCTTTGCGGCTAAAATTTATTAGTCGACATTCCCTGAAATTTCGTGAAATGCGTCCTGATACCTCAAAAAAGCCGGTCAAATGGGTTTCATAATAATTAGAAAATTAATAAAAGATCTCCTCGAAAGTTTTGGCACACAATCTTCGCAACGTTCAAATGCTGCAGAAACAATCTTCTTTTGACTCGGAAAATAAACGAAGCCGATGAAAAAATGCCGCGGTGTTTTTCCATCGCTTTTGCTTAGTTGGAGGCATTTGTTTCGGTGGCTGGTAAAAAATGCTCGAGAGTACTGAAGTACATGTGTTCTCTAATACATTCTGGAATATTTTAATGCTAATTTAGCTGATGACAAAGTTGAATTATCCTCTCAGTGGCGTAGTCGCGAAGGGGGAGGGTAGGGTGTAGCTTATTTTTGAGTTTTGCGTTTTGCTTTCTTTGTTCAACATTTTTCAGTTTAAAATTCAAAAAATTCGAAAAATGATGATTTATCTCTGGGTAATATATGGGAATATATGTCGCGTATTTTTCAGCAGAATTAGCATTGCATCTCATCTCGCCCAACGAAAATATTCATAGCCCAGAAAACTGCAAGTGAACCAAAGAAATTCTCAAATTTCTGAGTGTGCTTTTACTTAAAATTGACAATTTGAACCCTTCAGACATGTCCAGAAAATTCAGGAGTCGTCTGCTTGTCGCGTATTTTTTGGCGGAACCAATGAAAATATTGTTTTGAAGAATGCACTTCTTTTGCCAGAAATTAGAAGATAGAGAGGCAAAGCCGGAATAAAACCTTGAATTAGAAAATTTTATTCAGAATCATTCATAATTTAACCCCAGAAGTCGGGCCGCAATTGTATGGACATCTATAATAACAATATAAGTAGATTAGCGTAGGATAGCGCCATTATACGGCATGCTTGCAATTTGGCAACACTATCTTTCATCCATATGAACACATCTACGATAGAATCGATATGTATCGAAAATTCTAATCTAGAATCAATTTTCGACAGTGTATTTACAATGAGAAAGAGCATTGATGCCAACATGCAAGAATCGCCAATGCCTGGCACGTGAGTGATCTAATATAAGAAATTAGCATAAAATCCTCGATCTTGCGTCACAAAAAAATTCATAACTCACGGTAAGGCAAGAAAAGGCAAATGAACCAATGAAAATTTAGATGTTTAGGATGTACTGAACCACATGGTAGCGGTCCGTAACCTTACAGATCTTTACAGAAAATTGCAGACCACTTTAAACCTAAAAATTAGGACATTTTCGTGCCCAGTTTTTAATTTTGTGTACCAGACTTTACAATGCACAAAATTGATAAAAATACCTTAAAGTAAAATGAAAACATGTTAATCTAACTTGGTAAAACACTCGTTATGTTGGGAAACACTCGAAGGTTTGTGGAAAATAACCTTTTGGATGAGCGTTGAACCAAGCCAGCATACAGGATAAATAAACACACCACGCGCGCTCGGGAAAATCTTGGCATCGCAGTCTTATTAGTGATAAGAGGCCCAAACCCAGTGATGTACAGATACTCCATGATATACCTCATCGCTCAGTGGTGTCTATTTTCGAATTTTCCGGACAAGCCAAAATGGACTTTTGTCCAGCTAAATTCGATTCCTGGCCCTCTGTGCGCCGCGGCCGCCGGCCGCTGAGCGCGCGCGCGGGGCAGGGTTGCGCATCGCCGCATTACACCGGCGTAGAGGAACGGACGGTAGGGTGGGAGGGGGATATCCGGTGGAAAAGCGTCCACATTTTCAATCCATAATGAAAATGCATTATACTTTTTCAATATAGATGAGGAAATATGAGCCATACAAGGAAGTGACGAAAAGAGTGACAAATACATAAGTAGTTTGTACGATTAGGAGCGTAAGTGGGGAAACTTTGCCGTAACTACAGAACAGAGATAAAACTATTTTTAAATCGACCAAAAAAATTTACCATTTTGAATAAAAAATAGAGTCAAGCTAAAGGAGGAATGCATTTATTTATTTGTCTAGATTAAGTGCGCGCACTTTTATCTAGTAAAAAATAAGTCTGAAGAGAGGACCACTCGGATTGCATTTTGCAAAAAGGGAACCGAGAGCATTCCATGATTGCTAGGACTGTGCAACTTACATTCTACGCAACAAATTAGTGGAATCATGAAAAAAATTAAATTTACAAAGGTAATTTTTCTCGAGTCCATAGTTAATTGGGAGTTGAGATAGAATTTGTTTAGATGATCTGTTTATATTTGCAAGGTGAAACAAGTTGCACAGTCTTAGCGACAGGAACGCTCTTGGTTCCTTTTTGCAAAGTGCAATCCACTTATGCACAGAGGAAAACTGCATACCAACCAACTTAAATAATTTTACCAACCCTCCTTTTACATTTCGTGAAAATGAAAATCTTGCATTTCGTGCGACTTCCCCTCTCTCTTTTTTCCTTCCTCATTCCCTCTCTTTTCTGCATAAATTGTCTGATGCTAGAACTTCTAGAAAGATGCAGAAAAAAAAAAAAAAATGTAAAGTCCTATGTTTTTTATGCAAGCTATACAGTAGACTAGTGTTCCCCAAAATCTGAGATACAAAATTAATTAATGCCGGGGAGGGCTAAATATCGGAAAATCCCAAGGGCAAATATGCAAAACTCTCCTCAAAAATTCACCTTTTATCCGGGAACAATGGGGCTGTTGCAAACTTTTGCTAGAGCAAAAATAAGAGTTGTTTCTTGTAGATAATGCCTCAAAAATCACGATGAGCGCATCGGCAAAGTCTGAAATGCACTCATAACTTCACAATCTGCGTAAGAAATTTGCGTTTTTTTAAGCTTCCCGCTTCAAAAACGATACTACGGCACAGGTGAACATTTTGTTAGAGGAGTCGCTCCATCGTCGGCGATATTCATCATGGCCGACGCTTGCTCGCAGTTCCGTGCGTGATTCGAGGAGAGTTCAAGGTCAATCAATTCGGGCGTGGAAAATATGAACGTTAACACACCGATTGTCATCCGGTCTAATCCAGTTCAGGTGTTATATCTCGTCCCATCAAACGTGTTTCGGCGGATTGGCGTCGGCCATGATGATTATTGCCGACGATGGAGCGACTCCTCTTACAAAATGTTCACCTGTGTCGTAGTATCGTTTTTGAAGCGGGAAGCTCAAAAAACCGCAAATTTCTTACGCAGACTGTGAAGTTATGAGTGCATTTCAGACTTTGCCGATGCGCTCATCGTGATTTTTGAGGCATTATCTATAAGAAACAACTCTTATTTTTGCTCTAGCAAAAGTTTGCAACAGGCCCATTTGTTAAGTCTCCAATGTTTATACGAAGTTTTTGCTTGGCGCGGCAAATCATCCTCTCCACCGGTCCACGTCACAGGGTGCAGCGACCCGAAGCGGGGGCGCACGGAATTCGAGAGCTATTAGCTCGTCTATTTATTTTAACCGGAAACGAAGCTATGACGCTGCGCGAGTGTGTGTGTGCGTGCTCAGTGACGTGACGAAACTATTAGCCGTATGAAACGAGATTGCCGCGACCGGGGGCTATCATAAATATCGCTTCGAACAATGGTCAGGCCAGGTTTCAGTCCGAGGCTTCCGACCCCCCCCCCCGCCCCGATTCTCCATTGAATTGATTTCTGTTTGATTACATCTGATCGCTACGGGAAAAACGCGTTTGCGATTGATGTACACGTTTGATTTAAATTTAGCAGGATGCCTCGCTATGCGGGAAAGGCGAGTGTTGAATTCATCTATGACGTCCGAGTTTAGAATGTTGGACCGTCTATATTGACGTAAGGGCGTATCTCTATTTCCGTATGAGCCCCAGAAAGCATAGTTTCATACGCAAAACAGGGTTCACGTTATAGAAATTGAGATAGTACTTACGTCACAAGAAAAACAATATGTGACGTCATACGTCAAGCGTTTTCCCCGGTTTTTGGCCTGGTTACACGCTCAAATGTCAGTCAAATTCCGATCAAAAAGATGACCAAGATGCGGTCGAGAGTTATCTAGATTGATGAGTGAAATTAATTAAACAGCGTGTTGATTGGAATAAGCATGAAATAAGCACGGTTGCGTGTAAGTCAGATGAAGGATGAGCCCACAGCTCCATCATCTACCATCAAATTTTTGCAGGCCGCAGAAATTTGATGGTAGATGGTGCGCACCAATCACCATTTTATTCGGAAATTGATGAAAATTTGAGCGTGTAACCATAGCATTATCAGACCCTTTCTTGCCCCTGTGTCAAGTTTTTTCTCCCTTCCCGATATCCTTTGAGGGTTCCTAGGGGATCAGGTGGCCCTATATGTACATTTACACCTTAAGTCTTCAATGGGTGGACCCTGTATGTTTCAGTATCACGTTGCCCATTAATTGGACGTATTTATGTTAAAAGGATGCGTGAGACATAGTTCCTTTTAGCATAAATTAGTCCAAGAAAAAAAAAAAAAAATGAGAAAAAGGAGTAAACGAAAAGCAGGAAAATTTCCACAATCCTCCGATCCCAGGATTGCAGGCTCGCGGAGTGAATACCAATTGGCAACAAGGACATTGATCGCTCAACGTCGAGCTCGAGGGATCGAAATCCTAACCCTAGAATAACTATTAACCGTGGCAATAACGTTTTTTTACGAATAAATTCAACCTTTCCGCTCATGGAAGAAATAATTATGTGCTTGGGTTATATTGCCCTTCAAACGTCACTATGACAGTCTCAGTAATATGAAAATATGGCAACCTCAATCTTGACGCTAAGTTCAAGCATGTACACACTTAGAACAACACAGTGTGAGGCAGAAACAAGGCTCGATTGAGTAGTCTGTTAACGCCGTTGTAGTGCGCAATTTGACTCGCTTAGGGTTTTCTTTTTCTTGTGACCGGGCAATTCAAAGTTTCTGTAACCAATGTACAATAAAAACGTTAATATCTTAGCAGAGGTTCATTTCAGTAGTTTTCGTTGCGCGAATCATGTTCTGCGTGAAATTCTGTTGATGAATCACACATTAGAGTGCTTAAATTCGTAACTTGTTTAATGGTCCATTTAATCTAAAAAAGCAAAAATAGACAATTTTCCTAACTTTTCTCAGAGAAGATATTTTATCAGAAGAAACGAGGCAACGTTGGACTGCGCATGCGGCGGCAAAACGCAACATGGGCCTTTCAAGCCCCATTGTTCGATGCCGTGATTATCCTAACGCGCGCGAGTTCGAATAATCGCGCCAAACACGAAGCGGTCGGTGTCAAACTCATAACAGCGCCTGCAAGACTGCTGGAATACTTCATACATTGCGCCAAATAGTACGGTCGGCGCCAGGCGCATTTTAGCGCCTACAAGACTGCCTGAATACTTCTGGCATCGCACCAAATGCGATGCAAGCGTTATTTGCAATAACTATTCGACTACGGGTATAGGCGCATTGCCGTTAACTGGATCGAATTCGTACCACACTGTAAAGACGACTCGACACTCGGCCGCGCAACCTTCCCTGGCTTGTGCGACGCTAAAATCGCCGCAAAATTAGGACCACGCGTCATTTCTTCTGACAGTCCCTGCCCGGTTTTTACCACAATAAAAGTGTAAATAAGTATCATAATTGCTACTCTTCGGCAACTCGGATGTTGTTCAAACGATGCAGCTATTCTGAAACTTGATTCGTGTAAAAATAATTTTGGTTTAATAAAAGAAAAAGACCGTTAAGAACGATTTAAATTACTCTTAATGTAAACGGTAAAATCTCCTTAAACCAACAACCGCTTGTGCCTAAGTGAGGTGAAAGTTTTTTTAGCATTTTAGCTCTCAACTGGAGCTTAAACTTTCATTCTAACTTTGAAATTTGAATAATATAAAATGATTTTGAACGCATCAATCAAAATATAAGACGTAAGATAATTGTTTGTGTCTAACGCCATTTCACAATCTGAATATATAGAGAAACGTGGTCAGAATTTGATTGATTCAAAAGGTAAACTCCCTTGAAATCATGGCTGATGGTGCCGTTATTTTAGTCTCGATTTTTATAGCTATTATGAGCTTGGAAGTTGATTTTACTCAAAACAAATGACACCACCAAGATATTTCTTGGAAACTTAAACAGTAGCAGTTGGTTAAAACCCAAATCTTCGCTCTTGCTAAACCGAGCTTTTCAGGTTTCACTTTTCGATTCATTAAGATCGAAGCTCAGTGCAAATTCAACGAAAAATGTAATTCCGGATGTTGAACTTTCACTTCACTCATAAAAAGGTCGATGATTACATTAAAGTGATCTTCCTATCACGTGTCGCATTAATATTAAGCCAAGGCATCATCCAAACGAGGATTTCAGTCAGTATCCGTATGTATGCTTTAAGCACGCGGGGGTGTTATATGTATGTGTGGGTGTATGGGAAGAGAGGGTGACTACACGTGAAGGTGAAAAGTCAAACGGTGAGTATACATTTGATGAACCGACGAACGACCCCTCGTGGTTTGCAGGTCAAGTGGGAGAAGGGTGAGGAGAAGGGGGAAGGAGGAGGGGGAGAATTCACTTCTATCCCTGACGTCCCTTTTTTAACGGGGAAGCGTTCAAGGATACAGCAGTGCAGGAACATAGGTGGGAAGTCAATCGAAGGGATGCCAATTCGTCATGAATTTCTGTATTTTATCGAATGGGTCAATGCTGTCGAGGTGTATCATAAGGTTGGATAGGTGGGAATGCGTGGGGATGGTCTTCTCATTCATTCTCTATTTCATTTGGTTTCTTCTGTGCATTGATTATTTTATTTTTTTAAATTAAGCGACAGAATATCAACAAGCTGAGGCGATACAAGAGAGGTTTCTAAAAGAGGGCACATAGAGAAAGTCGAACAGGTCTGAGGGATCTCTTAACTAATTTTTTTCGTTTTTTTTTGTCGTAAAATTATAATTCCTGGTAGCCGTTCTACTGTTCATGATTTCTAAGACCCAGAATTTCCATTTGTAATGTAATGGTGTTACAGTTTTTGAAATTTTATCGCAATGGCTGCGTCAACCAAAACGAATAAAATAATCTATCTACAAAGCACCCAAGTAAATCCTGCATCGCGAATAATTTTGAGCGAAATTTATTTCGTAACGAGGTAATTTATTCCCTCCTAGATTTTGAAATAAGTTTTACCTACTATTTTTATCAGTATAATGATACATATAAGCCAAGTTTTGTACGTCTGCCCCTTATCTTACATTTTTTTAAAAAATTTCTTGGTCCTTCAATGGGATATTTTCTAGTTCCTACGCTCTTTGCGTGCAGAGAAAATGCCGCCATGTAGGTAAAAAAAATGATTTTTCTCTCTTTTCCCCCTATGCAAGTCGGACAGAATTAGTGCCATTCATTTAGCGCCACGTGAATTTTAAACGTTGGAGGAGAGATTCAATGTAGTTGTCAAAATGCCTAGTGCAACGATATACAGACTGACGCAGGAGGACTATGAATAAAGTTCCGTTTTAGCCCTGAAGATTCTTGAATCTTCAGGCCTGGAGGGTTAGTGATCATGCCGCGAAAAAACTGTCCCGTTTTTACCCTAAATGGGCAACACCGAGTTAAATATGAAGAGCGGCAGAGGTGGAGCCAATATGGAACTGTTATTACTTACGGTAAAAGCACCAAGGTAAGCTTGTCTAAAGTTTGATCAAAACCATTCGAAGAACTAACCAATGACATCCGAGTTCCAGCTAACGTCACTTACCAAGCACCAATCAACCACCTCTCCGCATGCCACCTGACTTAGCCAAGTCACGTGATCATGCTGGGAACAGGACATGCATCCCCTCCTCTCTATAAAACAGGTGATGTCTTCCATGCACTTGCTTTTGACGTCATGATTAAGACGTCTCGGCCTTTTTATAGTTACAACCTGGTGCTTAGCTCTTTTATTTCTGGGCCGCTATGTCACTCAGAAATTCCTGTCTGGTGGAGAGCGGCCCTACTTTGCATTCTAATTTTTTAAGTGAGATTTTACGATATGCGAGATAATGGACGGATAATTTTAAAAGGTCATTTCCATTTGCGGATCGATCCTTGAAAAACGGATGTTTTGAGGCTTGATTGAAAATTTTCCTTTTTCAGGCGCACGTGCGTATTCCAATAATGGATCAGTTAATGTGCGGGTGAGTACGCTATTAGAAATCGCCGAATGATCCTGGAATAAATTTCATCCGGAATCTATATTGCACCTGAAAAACCTGAGTGATGTGAATAAAGTGTGAAAAACAAAAAGGATAGGATCATTTCCGTCTCGGAACATGGGGTCAACATTGTAAAAAATGGATTTAAAAAAAAATGTTTCGATAATAATGAAAATCTATCTTTGAACATGTTTTTTCAACTACTTTTGTTAGTGAAGCTTTACTTCATAATTGCGTCGTGTTAGTAGTTCAGTGGCGAGGCGCGAATGATCGATTATTACTCATATATCTCCATTTGAAGCTCGGAAAAGAATCGATTATTAAGGTGATAGTTGCGAACACCCTGTTTATCGACCCTTTTTTAAAGGTTTCAACGGCAGATCAATCGATAAACCGCACAAATACAAAATTATGATAACTCCTAATAAAAAGTAAATAGAACATTTTCCTGTTCGATTCTAGGAGGTAAAAACCAAATGAATGAATGTTGTAAGATCCTGGTTAAATTCGTGAAGCACACGTGTCCTTATACGAGGACTTTCGTTCATCCTCAAGCACAGCTATAAACTGGGATCTGGGGGACCGCAGGGGTCCGTGAGGACCTGCTAGGGGGTCTGCGGTACCAAAATAGATATTGCCGAAAAAACGAGAAAAGAGGAGCTCAGCTGAAAATTATGGGATGAGGAAAAACGAACGCAAAGGGCATAATCCTTAAACACTGAAACGATCCTGAAGAATATTTGGACTGTCAAATATTCATTACCACTATACTCTAATACTTTAATATCCGCTTACAAAAGCAACAGGAAAATTTGTTTACCTCCGGTGATTTATTTGTTTCATGCACTCCCAATTTTTTCTTTCTGCAATTTCCCAATATTAAGCTGAATGAATAGCACAGGTATAAGAGAGCGGTTCGGGTTTCGACTCCAAGTTCTCTTGAAAATAAGTCTTGCGTTAGTATTAGAGAATCGTATTTGGATGGTTGAAACTATTAAACTATTAACTTATTAACTATTAACTTTATTGGTAAAATATGATAAGATCTGTTCAAACACTTCAAACGCGTTTATGTTCAATATTGATGGAGATAAGACTTATCGAAAAACACAGCCTATGACGTCATTCACCAAGGTTTCTCCATCTTGGTTTCATCAATCAGTGATGTGCACATTTGAACAGGTTACTCGACGTAAAACACAAATGAAATCAAGGCAAAATAAATTATTGTATGCACTACCGCGTTCGATTATGTCATGTACGCAGTGTTTAAAACTGACCCCTATCTAAGTCAATATTAGATGTTGATAATCGTTTGAATAGATCGTATCACATGCGTACCATCAAAATACGATTCTGTGACTAGCGCAACTGACATGTTATGAAATTGAGCCACAAATTGTCCCTTTCCCCGTGGGTTCTGGAGGCCATGAAGGGAAAAAAGAAAAAAATTGAAATCTCTACTTAGTTCAGCGTGGCACTACCCACCTGCATCCAGTTTTCTTGAACTCCAATAAAAATCAATCACTGATTCTTTTCCAAAATTGACCCTCAGCATATTCATGTGTTAGATTCTCTTAAATTAAATGTATATTAATCTGGATATACAAGTTCTTATACCACTTTCATGGCGTATGTCTCTTTATTTATACCCACTGAATTATTGCGTGAACTCCTTCAGTAGGAAGAAGGCTACTGTTTTGGAATATCGTAAAATTGTAAGAACATCGATCTTTATTGATTTCTTAATATGGGTCTGCCACCGTGTTCTTTTGAGATTCGGCAGTTTTAATAAAGACAACAAACTGTGTTATTTTTACGAGTACGGAATTTTGATCAATCGTAAAGATCTCAACACGTCGGTCTTTCTATAGGAGGACTTGATTTTTGTTTTGATCAGGCCCCCCGCTGGCCAAAAATCTCGCGTGCTACGAATAAAGCTGCCGAATTGAGCTTGTGGACCGCGACAGGTCGACAGGTGTGCCATACTGAGGAAGAACGCCGTATGAACCTTTGTCAGTTGCCAGATTTCCTTTGATAAAATACGTACTTTTTTGAAAACTTTTGAGTATTTTTCGTCCAATTTCTTAGAGAATTTTCTTCGTTATAGGATCTAAACTACCTAAAAATTCCAAGAACAAATATTCGTAACTCCCCTCAAAAATAAAAATTTGATTGGAGGAAATTTGGCAACTCTTAAATGATTTTACGATGTTTTTCCCTAACACGGCAGAGGTATGGTGTTAATGATTTTCGTGACAGGTGTCACTCACTTATTACCGAGGGCCGGGGGGGGGGGGGGATAAAAACGTTGGCCCTTTAAATTTTTAAGTCGTTTTGATTTCCCGACGGGTTTTCACCTCCGCTCCGACTTTTCAACGACTTTTCAACGTCCGCATTGTCGAGCGAAAACCATTTTTATAATCACTTCTGTTTTGGTGAGTGGTTGACATTTGATGACCTTGCACCCCGCACAACAGATGAGCCGTTTCGCGTTGTCGCATACCATGCTTCCGTGCTAAAGTATAACACCGTTTAAGCGTTTAAAAGTTGCAAAATTGCCTCTAAAACATTTTTCATTCTGGAGGAAAGTTACAAATATTTTTCCTTGAAATTTTGGGGTGCACTGAAATTAATTGCTAGTGAAATCCACTATAAGTTTCAAACAAAAACATTCACGAATTCTCTCAGAAATTCGTATTTTACGGAAGAAAACCTGGCAACGTTTGATTTTTCATACGGCGTTTTTCCTTAACACGGCAGCATGCCATTGACCCGTTCCCGGATAACTCGCCATCTTTGCAGCCAAGTGTTTTTCACTTCTGGGTAGGGCCTGAATTTTAATTTTCGGGGCCCCTTTGCCCGACCATTGAACCACGCTGCTGTCTAATCCTAGATTCAAACTGCTGCGTAGGACTTCCAAAATCGACCGAAGCATTTGATCCTCAGTTTTGTTTTTATTGCTGCCTTTGAAATATTTCATTTTTTTTCTCCGTAATATCTAATGTTGCGTGTGCGTCTTTCCTGCATGACGTACCTTCATACCATACGAATTTTCATCCGGGAAAATACTCACGATAGCCCAATTGATCTTGTGATTAAATTTAGCACATTTTTTGAAGTGCGTCATTCTTCTCTGCAAATCCAGATCTAAATATATTCTACCGTGCTTGAGAATTATTGAGACCGTTGGAAGAAAGAACCAAAGATTACAGGTAAAATTTAATTTAGCACTCCTTCGTTGTATACATTTACATCAGGAGGAAATATTTTGGAGGGAGTTTGCGAACTTGCTAGAGGGGCCTTCAGGGGTCTCCGCTATAAATTGTGGGATTTGGGACTTCTTAATATGCAATTTTAGGCTATTTTTTCATGAAATTAGACCTCTTGCCGGCTGGATTTCTGATTTGAATTTTTAGAGAAGTATTGAAATAAATTACAATATTGAAGAGTTTAATTCTGTAAAAGTGAAATTATTCTACTATCATAAATTCAGCTTTTAATGTCACTAGCGCTTGAATTTGGAAATCTAAGCTTAGGGATTCCTCCGAATTTCTCTAGAAATATAATTCCGTTCTTAATTCAACCATTTTGCAATTTGAGTTACTCAGAAAAATACGAAACTATCATATATTTTACTCTGATTTTTTGTCGAAACGTTCAACGAGGATAAGATGGATTAGATATGAATCACTAAATACAAAAAGGGCTTTAATTTTTAAACAAAAGGGCACTTGTCCAAAAAAAGAAATTGTTCAGGAGACACAAAAAACTGTTTATTTAGTGGCATATATTTTTTTTGAAAAGTCATTATGTTTAAAAAAACCGACTTTCCGAAAAATATTTACCACGAAATAAAACAGTTTTTTGTGTCTCCTGAACAATTTGGTTTTTTGGACATGTGCCCTTTTTGTATTTAGTGATTCATACAGAGATAGGTGGTCGTGGATCTTACGAGTCCGAAATCATTATCACTTTTAATTTTATAAGACAAAATACTAAAAACTACAAGATGCAATGTCTTTTGGTAATTTCAAGAGGCGCCGTTTCATTAATGTTATTTAAAGTGTATGCCGTTAGTTTTGAGAATTTCGTTCACAGCATCGAATTCCCTGATGTTCTGTTCGTTGATACGCAGTTACAGTTACGATCTTTCATACATATTTGCAGCCGTTTTCCGCATTTTTTTTTCGTTTTACATAAAATACAGAATGCTGAACATATAAGACGGAAAAAAAGTTGTAGTAAAAACTAAGAATGAGGGACTAGAGCACTCAGAAAAAGGTCAAGCGTTCGTCGGAATTCAACGATCATCACAAAAAAAGATAACTGTGAAAATATTGACCCATTGTTTTATTACGATGAGAGAAAAAATTGTCTGGTGTATTCGTATGTCAAGGAAAAAGGCACGCGCACACCATTGAAAAAAACTCTTGTGCTGATCATTTTCCTCACAAGGGGAAACATTCGGAAACTAAAGATAGCTTTCTTCTCTTATGAGAGTATTGTTATACTTACTATACCCTAATAAAATTTGTATTTAACATAATTAAGTAGGTGAGCTGCTGGTAAACGCACGCAAAGTTAGGATGCAAGCCTTTTTTGTAAGTACAGGGAGACACTTTTGAAGAGTTCGAGTCCAAGCGTGGAACCAAAAGTCGAAAAGAAATAGAGAACAGGACAACGATCCTTTCAAATTACGAATTTAAAACCTTCCTAAAGAAAAACGCCTTGAAAATGTAGACTCTGCAAATTTTTCTGTAAGAAATATGTTAATTTTTTTTTGCAGTAATGAATATTTTCTCTTGAAATTATCAGATTCTTTGCTTAGACTTAAACCGCGGATACAATTCTAAAACAAATTTAAATTTAAATATCTACAAATTTTCCTTGGGTTCGTCCTTGATCGAAGAAAGGTTGTCGACGTCTAAGTATTTGGGCAACGTATTTGTGCGGCGTTTTACCCTGATCGTGTGGCAGGTTTGGTGAAGAACGCCATAAATACAGCGGCAAATTTTTCTGCACTTCGTCTCGTTAGAAGAAGAAACAAATTAAGAAGTAAATAAAAACTGCTTTGGAGAGGTCCCTCATCAGGAGACAAAACGAAGAACTGTGAAATTTTAACAGAAATTAATAATAAAAAAAATAAATAAATCCATGTCTAATATACTTCCAAATAGTTATATTATACAGAATGAGTATGATTGAAATGCCGTTTTTTATATTGAAGAAAAGTAATTTTCAGCTTCGACTTAAGAAAATTGCTGTTGAGCAAAGTAAAGGGGCCTTTTCAATGTAGGTAAGAAGCTTTAGAAATACCGATTAAATTAGGAATTTTTCCTTCCTATTTTATTTTATGTACTTCGATGGAAAAGATACGTGAAGAACCACCAGATGAGATCAAAGGCTGGGATAACTGGTATACTGCGCCCGGAGCAGTAGGCATTTACATCACGCTAATTTACTGTTCACGGTTTATCTAATAATCAACTTCATTAAAACGAAATTTTATCACCCTCGTTACCCTGAAGTTACATAAATTAATATGGGGGCATGTTCAAGTAAATGTAAGGAAAAATCAGAGAAAACCGCATCATAAGCAAGTTTCGAAAATTTTGTCGGGTAGTTTAACGGTCATTACAGCAACGCTGAAACTCAGCGCTGATTCAACTTTTACAATTAGCAGTCAATAAAAAAAAAAATTGCCACTTGTAAGCACCTCTCTTTGTTTACTGTAAAATAGTCACACTTAAAATATTTATGCGAGTGGGCCGTGAACACAGCCGGTCCATCAAATAGAAAATTGCTCTCATTAGATGACACTTAATCGCGCAAAAACTATTTCAAGGTCATCGCGAACTATTTCTCTCCTTTTTTCTTCTTTTTTTTTCGCCTCACTCGATTCACTTTTTATTTTCTTTACCAAGATTTATTTCTCTTTGCCTCCTCTCCAGTTTTTCCTCTGCTCTGTTTTCTTGAGGCCCGAACTGAGTTACCACTAACCTGTTGATCGGCAGGCAAGGTCACAAATCAAGAGAGCCTGAGTAAAAAATAAAGAGTAACTCTAAAAAAATACACTAAAAAGGGAACGATGAACAAAATAAGAAAGGAAAACGGTGGATGTCCTCTGAAAATCATCAGGTTGCTGTAGTAACTGGTCATTTACAGTGTTGTCATACTTTCCTATCATATGGAAGTAGAAAGTTACAATTTAAATGCACGTTGATGTAAGTACTTGCATGTGACTTGCTTTAGCTTCATATACTTACTTTTTAAAGGTTTTTTTTATTTTTGGCAAGTTTGCAAAATACGAAACTACTTGCAAATTGCAAAGTTGCTACACAACACACCCGCATGACTCTCTTTATCCCCCTTCAAAGCCATCCATAAATTACATCACTCATTTTTCATGGCTTGTTTACCCCCTCCCTTGTCATCAACGTGTCACACACCTCCAGACCTACCCCCCTAAAAAGTACGCCATTTCAAGCGTACCCACCCCCCTTTTTGCGTAGGTCTGGGGTTGAGGCAAACCTTTGCTACAGGTGTATCACACATTGACGCGTCCAGGTTGTGGATCGTAGAGTTGTTACTGACCTTAAAATCCGCGCCGTCCTAGTCGGGATTAGAACCCACGCCTCGGGGTGGAGTTGGTATCCGAAGTCCAGTACTTTACCACCAGACCAGCCAGGCTTGATGTAGATGGGCCCGTAAATTCAATCTCTTAACTATCGCAGGCCTCTGAGTCCGTAATATGTTTGTTTATTGACGGATTCTTATAATATTTTACCAGAATTTATTATTTATTATTTATTTATTATTTTTTATTTCATCCTGTAATTTGTGTTTCAAATTCTTTATTAATTGTACTCAACATATTCCTATTCATGTATTACAAATTTTCGTTTTTTTTAACTCTCTCTCATTTTTTTCTTTACCAAATTACTGTTTTTTATAATTGCGTCTTTTTCCAGTTTTAATTACTTGAGCTTTTTCCTAGTTTGAATTTATGTCGATGTATTTATGTTATGTTATTTATTTTTTTCCCTTCTGGACAGCATTTCATAAAAATGGAAATAACGTAGTCTTAAAATTTTCCGCAATGGTCCTGGTATGCTCGATCATCGTACTTAAACACGTTTGAAGGATCAAACACTCTCAACGAGGTCTGAAACAAAGGGGCGAGAAGCCAGCCACTCTCCCTCGAACCGCCGCCCCGCCCAACACGGAAATATTTTAAAAATATTGCTGAAATATTTATAAAATATTTTTAACATAATATTAAACAAATATTTTTAAACTAATATTTCTAAAATAATTTTAAAATATTTTGTAAATATATTTTACAAATTGTTTTTAAAGTAATTACATAAATATATTTTGTAAATATATTTAAAACATTTTTATAAATATATTGTTACAATATTGTCATGAAATATTTAAGCAATATTGTCAACATATTTCTGCAGTGTATTTAAGGAAATATTTACATGACAATATTGTTTCAATATTGACAATATTGCTGCAATATTGCTGCAATATTTCGTGTTGGGCGGGCAGTGAGCTCACTAGGTCTGGCCCGAAATCTGTGAGTACGAGTCCCCACTGGGGATCAATATTTTTATGGAGTATTGCCACGTCAGAATAATTGCATTTGAAAGCACACCCCCAAATTTTAATCCCGGATGAAATATCAATCTGCAGTGAATGTTATACACGAATATTTATTTACAACTTAAATGGGGGTACCGTTTTTCTTTTCTTTTTCTTTTTTAATGTTTAAAAAATCAGCGTGAAATTTTTACAATTGAAAAATATTTTAAAAGCATTTGGCAGGCAACAAATATTTTTAAAATATTTCAAAAATATAAGCAGTAAACATTTTTAAAATAAAAGCTTACAAATATTTTAAAAATAATTTCAAAATATTTTCTGGGAATAATTTTACAATAATAATTTTAAAATATTTTAAAAATAGTTTTTAAGTAATATTTTGAAATTATTTACAGGCAATATTTTTGGATTATTTTAAAAATATTTTTTGTAAAAATTTTCAAAATGTTCCCCAAAAATGTTTTAAAAACATTTTAAAAATATTTTGAAAATATTTTCATGACAACATTGTTATGAAAATATTTTGATAAAGGTGACAATATTTTCAAAATATTTTCAAAATATTTTGTGCGATCACTTGTTAAAATGACTCAAAATTCGAAAATAATGTCGAGCACTTATGGGAAAAGTCTAAAATTCATTTTTTGTCTCTTTATGGTACTGTGACGTCACTTTTGCCGCACAACCACCTCCCCTTCCATGTCGCTCACCTCCAGACCCCCACTCTAACGTGCTGAGGAAGAACGCCGTACGAGCCTTCAGATGCTGTCATGTTACCGTCAATAAAAATCGATTTTTTTGGAAAACTTGGGAATATTTTTCAAATTTTTCAAATCTTCAAATTTTTCAGAAAATATTGCGCGCAACTTAGTCTAAAATATCTGAAAATTTCAAGGAAAAATATGCATTATTCTCCTCAAAAATACATGTTTCATCCGCGAAAATTTTACACCTATCGAATGCACATATGGCGTTCTTCCTTGGCATGGCAGCACTCCCCTCTAGAAGGATGACGTAATTTATTGACAGCCTCTAAAATGCACCTATAAGGCAGACTCGCTGATTGACAAAATTGATAGACAAAGCGATAAACAAAGGAGACATAGGGAGTATGGATCCTATTGGTTGAAATGGTTGGTTCCTATAGACTAAGGGAGAAAATGATGGACTAACTATAGGGCCTCTCGTGGGTTGCCGTTAGGTAGTCTATTATATACCTTCTTTGTCCATCGCAACCACCCGCTCCCACCAATAGGATCCCTCCATATTCCGTTTGTCTTCTTTTTCCATAGCTGTGTCTATCAATTTTAACAATCAGCTCGCTTAGAGCCGTGAGTATTTTATGCACGGCCCCGTATTACTCATTAAATCGACCTTTTCCAGGCCGATCCGACAACGCGAGTGAGACCCATCCAGTAGTTTATGACTGGAGGGTCCGCGGATAGTGAACTTGAGAAGGTCGTTCGGTTGCCTGGGGAGGGGGGAGGGGGGATGCGGTGGCGCCCTCAGCAGTCTCAACTATTCAGAGAATTTTCCCGTCCTCCCGACGCCTAGATCCGGCATCATGGCGCCAAATTCGCGGACTCGCACGCGCAGATTCGCGAGGCGGGCGAAAATCGAACCGTTAGCGTCCGTCGGGCCGGGGTTCGATTCCCAGAAACGAAAGCGCGAGTTCGTTTTTCATTTTTTTTCTCATAGTAATAACGAAAGATTAATGGCACCGTTTTGTCATATGAAATACCGCGCGATTTTTCATTTCGACGCGAAGACGCGACCCGCTCCAAAGGCTACTGCGGGTCCTTTCCTTGGCCTTCTTTCTATTTTGGGCGTTCCGCTATTGTTTTTCCTTTAAAATTATTTTCCAACGAACTGGAACCGGATCCGTAAAATTAAATTTATTTCGGAGGCCTGAGTTTTTCCGAGAAAACCAATTTATGGGTCCGAGATGCATCAGTTTCCCGCGTCTCGGAGTTAATTTTTTGATGGTTGAGTCTCATAGATCATAAAACGAGACTCGGATAGCCCAAGCAACAAGAACCCCCCAAGCAACCCTCCACCCCTCTCCTACCAGAAAATTTGTGACTACATATGAGGACTTATATGTAACAATGGCGAATGTGAAAAATTACCTTTTCAAAACACATTCGAAAAACCGTTTTAGCATCGAGAAAATTTTGAGAAAATACTTGAGATATGATCTTCGAGATCTGTACATTATGCCAGAGCCAAACATATTGAATTTTTGTGTGAACAAAACAGTTTTTTAAGCGTGTTTCGAAAAGGTAATTTTTCATATCCGGCATTGTTACATATAAGGCCTCATATAGCCATTCAATACCATTAGTCTCCCAAGAAGCGGAAATGGGTCCTTGGACTCCTTGGTACCCCTTTACGTCTATTTTCAGCGGGATATTTGGACTGAGTTTATCAGAAAGGAACCAACCCACATTTTTTTTTTAAAAAATTGAGTTAATTTTTTTGAGTTCCACTATAGTCGTGAATTATCTTCTGCCAAAAACTGGAAGTAAAACTGGAAAAATAAAAATTAGTTCATGAAAAGAGGGGTTGACGTTCATTTTCTACATTGAGTCTTATGGAGGAATAAAACTTCAAACCTCTCTTTCTCAGATTCAGCTTCATGTGAAATGGTTCTTTTCTGATTAACTCGGTCCATTTGACCGCTGACGAAATTACCTTTATATCATTTGGAGAGTCAATGAACTTCCAAATATTTGTAATTTTTACGAATTTAGGCGGTTAGACTACATCGAGCGTTTCGTGCGGAGCGGTGACTTTGCCTGCCTGTCAGTTTGCCTTCAGTTTTTAATGTAGGCAACCCGAGCTCCCACGAGGCCGAATAGTGGACGTATCACTCTCAGATGTCACGTTTTCTCGAGTAAGTAAGCTTGAAAGCGCGGTGTGTGCGGCCGGCACGGAGCGGAACGCATAGTAGCGCCTTACAAGACAACAGGATACCTCATGCTTTGCGCGTACAGCACGATGCGCGCCGCCGCGAATGGAAGCGCCTTGTAAGTCTGCAGGATACTTCACGCATTGCGTGTATACCGCGGTGCGCGCTCAAGCCGCCCCCTATTGTGCTTAGGCTAGCTCGTCTTGCTTGTATAGGGCTCGCTATCGCTAATGAAGCGTGCGGAGCGGTGACTTTGCCTCACTAAGGGTTTGCCCTCAGTTTTTGGTGTAGGCAACCCGAGATCCCACGTGGCCGAATAGTGATATCACTCTCAGATGTTGCACGATTGGAGGAGTGATTCATCGAACGTCCCGCGTGGAGCGGACATTATGCCTCGTATTTTCTATTATTTGCGAGATATTTTATTATTTTACTATTTTCCACTTTGGAATCGCTCTGTGGGAAAAATATTCCCATCCAAAACTTAACCACGCAAGCGTGGCGCATGCAGAATCTTTGGATTGCATTTTGCAAAAAGGAACCATGAGCATTTCAATGTTGCTAAGATTGTGCAATTTCTTTTGTCTTGGAAGAAAAACCTGATTATCTGTAAACAGCTTCTATTCTACTCGCTAAAAACTGTAAATTTAAGACGAAATTACCATGTAAATTTTATATCTTTTCAGGATGTCAATAGTTATATTACAATGGATGAAGTTGTACAATCTTAGCAACATTTCAATGCTCATGGTTCTTTTTTGCAAAATGCAATCCATATATCGTTCTATTGTCTTGTCGATTTCGATCATCCAAAAAATTTCTGATAGGGGTCTTTTGAATAAGTATTTATAATGCTACGTAAAACCGAGGCTTCGTTTAATATACATTTCCGCACATACGCTAATGAAGGTCAATTTTCTGAAATCTTTAATTTTGCACTTATTGCTCTTATTGTTAGTGGCGTTTCCAGTAAGCCGGTAACATTGTAATACTCCATTTAAATCCATTGAATACATCGATTCTATACAAAGCAGGCTGCCTCACCTAGAATCGATAGTTTAACATAGATTTAAATGGAGAAAAAACAGTGTTGCCAACTCTCAAGAGACGCCACTGATTTTCCTCCCTGTTAACGCAGTATGAGTATTTCTAATGTGGCGAGGCTACGAATGAATAAGTACGCATGTTTTGAGACGGCCTTGCTGGGCAGCGCGCAGGTATGTGTCATTTCAGAGCTCTTATTTTTTTATTATTGTTATATTTTTGTTTTCTCTAACATGCGTTATTACCGCCGTGTGCAATTCTAAAAGCCAAGCATATAGAGTAGGCTTGACGGATCAACGGAGTGTTTAATTATATAACACCAATATGCTCTTAGTTATGAAAGCGACAAGCTGATGACTGATAGATGAGAAAAAAATTAGATATTGAGGAAAAAGTATCAGCGAATTAAATGGTAAAATCCCTCTCATCTATCGGAAATAGAGCCCGCGGCATTTGGGTTTATATTTTTTTCTCCTCTTTCTTTTTTGCTCCAGGGATCGCCTGCCGTGCAAAGCTCAAACATTTTTTCTTTGACGGTGTTGTCAATCCCGGACATAAGGCCACCGACCTGCCGCACAGTGGATCAAGTCAATGTGTCAGAGGTGGGACATGATTTAAAAACTTTAAAAGCGTATATATTCATAAATATGACAAGTTGACGTTTTAAAAGTAGTTTCATCGGTTTTCTCGTGATATTTTCCGCAAAAATCACCCCTATAAATTAAAATTGTGATGAGATAAACGTAAAAATTTACATTTTTTGTCTAAAATTTCATTTTCCAAAGACTCGCTCCACTGTGTGCCGCCGCGCCGGCAGAAGAACTCATTTCTTCACAGAAGCCATTAAAAACCTTGGTATCCGACTGTGAATTACCAGTATTACCAGTAATATATAATGATCTCCAGGAAAATTGGTGATTTTACCGACTTAGTTTAGTCATACTGTAAACAGAACTCAAAGCAGCAACAATCCTGCAAGCCTTTAAAATTGTCGCTTAAAATGTTTCAGGCGGATTTGATTTCAATTGCTTTTGTGGATGTGTGTGCTTTTCATGGAGACTGGCTGTAAATCACATCAGCTACGATTATTCTCTAATTCATGGCGTCATGCGGAATCCTCATCGACAGTTATGAGCTTACCGATGACTGTATTGTTATTTTTCAAGCCCGCGTTTTCCTCGTCGAGATACCTCTGTAAGAGAACAGTAACTCCATTTGAACGTGAGCCACGGTCAGCATGTGTACTCACGCACTCTGAGCTTTTCCTTACAGCGGAGTTAAAGTTCTATTTCACTTTATTGAGGATCTCTCGTGCGCTGAAAAGATACCAGTAATTCCATTTAAACTTAAGCTGCGGTTAGCACGTGTATTTCTTACGCGCTTTAAGGTTCATTTCAGAGCGAAGTTACTGATCTCTCCCATGGTACAGTCGACTGTCGTGCGCCGGAAAACAACAGCTGGAAGCCAACAGTAAATCCATGTAATCGTGAGCCACAGTTAGCACATGTTTTTACTATTATTTCAAGGCTCATTCTGGAATAGGATCTCTCTTCCGCACCACAATAGGCCTGTCTTGCGCTGAAAGACAGCAGTAACTGCCACGGTGCGGGGCCGCGCTAAAGAAAAACGCCGTATGAACGTCCGAAAGTTGCCGAATCTCCTCCAAAAGAATGTTTATTTTTGAGAACAGTTATGAATAATTTCTCTTGATATTTTCAGACGATATAGATCTAATTACGAAGGAAATTCTCTGAAAAATTCGACGGAAAACATTCCCAAGTATTCCGGAAAATTCGAATTTGATCAGAGGAAATTTGGCAACTGACGAAGGCTCATACGTCGTTTTTCCTTAGCACGGCAGAGTGACAGAGGGCGAGGATAACGGCCGTCCGTGGCTCCTGTGGAATTCGCAGTGGCGCACAGTGGATCGAGTCAATGAGAGAGGTCGGACATGAAGATTTCTAACTAAAACTGTAAATTTTGGCGTTTATTTCGTCACATTTTACATTTCAAGGGGTGCTTCAGCAAGGAAATTTCACGAGAAAACCAATGGAACCGCTTTTACAACCTCTAGTTTTGTATTAAAGGAATGGAGATGTTGCATGTGTGAGGAATTTGCGATTTGATTGTTGACTCTTATTTAAAGTTCGCGAGAAACACGATGGTGCCACTGGTTTTCTCTGAAATCAACTCCCAAGCTCAAAAAAAGCTCTCAAGTTGAGGCCAAAATGGAGGGATATCCCACGCTATCCTGAGAGTCCTCCTCTACATCAACACAAACTCCCCATGCAAAGCTAGGGAGCAAATACATTAGCAGTGATGCCGTGTTTTCAGTTTTGGAGTCCCCAAATAAAGTGGCAGCCCTGTCAATGTATTTGCTCCCTATCTTTGCATGGAGAGTTTGTCTTGATGTAGAGGTGGACTCTCAGGATAGCGTGGGATATCCCTCCATTTTGGCCTCAACTTGAGAGCTAATCTTGAGCTTGGGAGTTGATTTCAGAGAAAACCAGTAGCACCATCGTGTTTCTCGCGAACTTTTACGCAAGAATCAACAGTCAAATCGCAAATTCCTCACACATGCTACATCTCCATTTTGGCGTTTATCTCGTCACATTTTACATTTCAACGGGTGCTTTAGCAAGGAAATTCCACGAGAAAACCAATGGAACCACTTTTGGAACCTTAGAATTTTGTAGAGAGGGAGTTCTAAGCCTCCAAAGTTTCCAAATTATGTCCGACCTCTCCTATTGACCCGATCCACTGTGTGGCGTCGGCTTCGAGTCCCGGAACCGCGAGGTGACGCGTCGGGCGTCGCGACGCTGCCGGGAGCTGCAATTGGCCGCCGCGGCGCCGACGCGCGGGAGTGGGAGGAGAGAGAGCCCCGTGAGCGATTCCCACTGGCCGGCGGCGTCGGTTCCGCACGCGCCGCCGCGACGCGACCCCCGCGAAGTGCGCGCGCACCCCCGCGCGGCGCCGGGCGGGGGGACGGGGCAAGGCCGGGCAAAATGGCCCCCGAGGGATCGAAATAATAACACGCTGGACGGTGTGCGGCGTTGTCGGAATGGTGGGTAATGATGCAACTTCGAGCTGACCATTACTCTGAAAGACGGAAGTTACTGCACTGAAAGAAAATTCTCGGCGTTTTTACCAAGGTCCGTTGGTACCTTTACCATCTCACTTTTTTACCAAGACAGACTGGTAAGCTTACTTAAAAACCGGCATTTTTACTGTTTTTTTCAAGTAAGAATACCACTTTTATTGGTAATCAATTCCCGGTAACTTTGCCATTTTATCTCGGTAATTCTACCACAGTCGATAAAAAATATTGGCGTTTTTACCGGGGTCCAGTCAAATTACCGAGAAAGTCAGTAGGTAAAATTACCAATTCCATAAATGGTAATTTTACCAAGGAAAAACTGGGATCAAATAGAACCCTGAATTCTTGGTAATTTTACCCTTTTCTTAGTAAATTCACTGAGATTTTTTTTTCAGCGCATTACGCTGAAAAGACGTAAGTTACTATGATGTCATGCTAACGAAAAACGCCGTAAGAGTTCTCGAATGTTGCCAAATTTCTTTATTTATTTTTTGCTTAACACATATGAATGTGAAATGTTTAAATGCATTAGATTGGATCGCACAGAAATTTATCCGAAAAATCCGAAGAAAAAATGTAAATATTTCACATTTTAACGGATGAAATTTGGCAACGTAAAAATGTTTACACGTGCCTCACCTTAACACGTTAGAATACCCCTTTGATATACATACCGATTGCTAAAGTCGGAAAACGTGTAACTCTCGCAGTTGTGATGTTGCAAATCATAGATAATATTACATTTTTTTAAAAGAGAACAAATCGGTTTTCTCTATCAATTTTCTTGTGATAATTCCTCTTTCTCGTTCGTAAACGCGCATAAAAAAAGTTCAAATATATGTTTGTTTTAAAAAAATAAAACATGAGGGAACGTTTTAAAATGTCGCAATGGGGATACAAAATGCGCGACCTTGCCCATCAACATGATTCCCTTCCGATTCTTCGAAGTAGTTTAATATATTAATATGTCATGTATATATAATGACCTAACGTAACTGAGTTAAAAAAGAAGAAAAATAAATATCGAGCAACCGCTTTTCATCGTATTGCCGCAATCAGACGCTGAATTTAGCAACTGAATGTGAAAGTCAACAGTCATCGCCCAACGGCTGAAATTTAGCAAATTCGAGTTATTTTCATTCAGATGTGTATCAAATCTACTCGAATAGCTCAGACAAATTCAAAATTGGTCCGATGGTTGCTGAGAAATCGTTGTTGAATTTTGCGCGTCACGCGCAAAATTCAGCAACGATTTCTGGATGAAGTCATCAAACTGGGATGATTCATTCTCATCGAACCGAATTTTTGCCACTTTATGCTTTTTGAGAAAGAGATATCAAAAATACTCAAACTGTGACGTGAGGGATGTATTCTAACTTTTTTTGTATACTCTTAAAAAAAAAATGCAAGGAGGTTTTTTCTAGTGGGCATAGAAGAGCTAGTAATCGTGCGATGCCATTTTGTCGGTGAAAGCATAAGATTTTCAATTGGTTAACCAAGATCCATGATTGGGAATAGCCACATTTGTTGTTTACAAATTCAGTTTTTCTTTTTGTTTTATCGAATAGGGATATTATTTTTTTAATATTTTCTTCGTATAGTACATGTTTACGATTACATTACACTGTTTATTTTTATTTTATAAGAAAAAGAAGGAGTTCAATCTGCAAAAATCAGCAACTGCGGATGACCTTGAAATCGGATTTTTCTAATTTATTATCTGCCATGAAAATGACTGAGTACGTTTAAAAAATTACGCGATAATATCTTTTGATTATGGCAAAGAGTATTCATATTTTTAATATTTCTATTTTCTTACATTGTAATTCCTTATTTGTTCACACTTAAAAATACCCTATGAGATAGCAGTATAACAATATTTTTTTTTCTTTTTTCTTTTAAATCAGTATCGTCTGAAGTTAATTGTTTCCGCACAAACGTATTCCCTTTATGTGGCATGTGCCAAACTCTCTCAAAAAATTTTAAAGCTATGGAGGCTGTTGCTGTTTTGTAAACATTTGTCTTTTAAAGCAACGTTATCTGATTATATATTTATTTTGCAGAGCAGCTTTAAGCGAAATATTTCCTTGAAATTTCTGTAAATATTTTTTAAGAAGTAAATAGTAAATCCGCCAAAAGTTGAGAGAAAAACTTTTGGGTAATTGCTCAACAAGCGGACCATTTTTCCCTGTCAAAAATGCAAAGGAAAAAAATAATTTGAATATAAAAAAAAAAACCATTCAAATTTATCTCAAACGTTGAGTTTCATCGAGGATAGAACTTCAAACCTCTTTTTTGGTTCTTTTTTAAGTTATCTTGTTTCTCCTTGCTCAACTTGATCAAAATTTGACCGACTTTAGCAGAAACGCAGCAAGCTGTATAAAGTTTAAAGCGAGAGAAAGAGGTTGGTAATTTTATTTCTTAAACAAGACACAATGTAAGAACAAGTCTTATCAATCACATTCATTCTCAAAATATTTTTTCTCAGCTTTGATATTTTAACGGGAGAAAATTTACGACTAGTTGAATGCAAAACTACTCCTAACTCATCTTCCCCCTAAAATGAGGCTTGGCACGCTCCTAATCAATTATCGCTGATAATTGTCCTGATAAATTATATTATTGTTGTTTGGATCGCATTTAGCAAAAAAGACCCGGCGCGATTACAGTGTTTTTAAAATCGTACGACTTCTTCTATTCCTTTCAAAATATTTAATATGTGCACAATATTAAAATTCACACCATTATTTTCTTAAAAAATTATCAATTATTCGTTCGGAAGCAAAAACTATTTGCCATTCTGAAAGATCACCTGGATAATTATGAAGAAGCAACATTTTTACAACACCGTATTCGCGCTGGTTCCTTTTTGCTAAAAGCGATCCGTTTGACGAGGGCCTGAACTTCTAGTGCCTGACAGTGCAAAAAGCTTGGAAAGGCATTGATTGCCTAATTAAGAGACCTTGATTTGATCGTGTGGGTATGAGGAATGTTTTGTTCCTACACGGTTCATCAAGGAGAGAAAAGGCTATACTGCCGTGCTATGGGAAAACACTGTATGAACTTTCAGGCGTTGCCAAATTTCGCTTGATAAAACGCAAATTTTCTGGTAAACTTATGAGCATTTGTTTTCCAATTTTACGGATAATGCTGTTCGCAATTTCATCTAAAGTTCCTGAAAATTGCAAGGAAAAATGTTCATATTTTCCTCAAAAATAAAAAAATTTTTGATGGAGATTTTGCAACTCTCGAATGCTCATACGGTGTTTTTCCCTAGCACGGCAGTAGATACCTTACTGCCGTTTTATTAGTCCACAAAGCGGCACCACTGCGGTTCCCGATCGATTAATGGTTAGTGAGTGCTCAAGCGTGTGCATTTTGCATTAACCTCATAAATTTATCTGATCGTTAAAATAAAAACTCAAATGAAAACCTTGGTTAATTGATTTAATTAAATGATTAATAGCGAATCCCTTTAGGTCCGTATCTGTATCTCGGCACCCCTGCCTCCTCCAGCGCGCCAATTTCAGTTACCAAGTGCAGGTTGCATTAGCGCAAGGCCCTCATGAGTATTTTGCTACCGAGTCGAATTATTTTGCCGTTCCAGGTGATTAAACCGATAGCCTATACTGCCGTGCTATGGAAAAACGCCGTAAGAGCATTCAGGCGTTGCCATATTTCCTTCAATAACAAACAAATTTACTGTGAAAATTCTGAATATATTTTCTTCCAATTTGTCAGACTATTTTTTTCCAAATTTAATCTAAATTAGCTGGAAATTCCAAGGAAAAATATGCATAATTTTCTTCAAATATGCATACTTTAATCGAGGAAATTTGGCAACTATCGAATGTTCGTACGGCGTTTTTCCTTAGCACGGCAGTGCAGCGAAAAGGAGCCTATACCATATAGGACATGTAGGTAACCTTAATCTAACGGACTCTGTTGTTTTAGACTCGATTCTTTTGTCATCTGAATGGGGAGACGAAGAAAAAGAAGAGGAGGAGGAGGAGGAAAAGGAAAAGAAAAGGAGAGAGAAGAGGAAAAGGAAAAGGTGAGGAAAGAGAAGAGAAGGGAAAGAAAAGGAAAAAAGAGAAAAATTAGAAAGCTTAAGAGGAAGAGAGAAGAAATTATTAAGAAAAAGACGAAGTAAAATGTATCTTTCTTTTTTTCTCTTTTCCTTCCATTACTTCCTCTACTTCTCTTTCTTTTGATTTTAAATGCGTCTATAAAGATATCCGAAAACTTGTTTTTCCCTACCCCTTACCCTCTCTTAAAAATTTACTTCTGAATACTCATCCTGTGAAACTTTTTGAATTTATGCGCTCCACTAATCTCAAAATTTAACCTTTCCCCTCAACCCTTTTGTATTTTTACTGATATTTCCATGTAAATGTATTACTGTTACTGCCCTCTTTAGAGGTGTAAATGGCCTTAGATGCTAAAGCACCGCTTTAAAATAAAATTATTTTACTACAACTACTCAACTAAGATATCGTCATTTCTCTATGTAGGCTGTAGGGGCGTATCTTGGCTTCCACGTTAACCCCGTTTTACATATTAATCCATGCTTTCCGGGGCTCTTGCCGAAATTTAGATATACCCTTATGTTAGAGGAGCAATGATATGTTTACGAGTACTTCAACTACAGCTAGATGAGAGAAAAAAAAGAAAAAAAGAAGTTAAAAAAAACCCTATCAAGATTTTTAAATAAATGAAAGAAATGAAAGTTGCTTTGTCTCTGAATAGGACGGAAAAGTTGAACGCCGCAGTCAGAGCAAGTTTTGTAATTATAAAGCATGGAGCTTTATGCTGCAACCGAAAAATGCAGTCTTGATTATTTGCGGCCTTCTACAAAGTTATGATTTTGGCTATTATCAGTTTGTTCCCTCTATATCTGTCTCGGAATAGAGTATTTTTCTCCTTCAGAAATGTATCTGGAAGGAAACTGGAATGTAACATTGAGATTCCTTTCATACAGTGCTCATTTTGAAAATTCTGTCTCCCTATAGTAGTCGAAAGCCGCATTCCTTCATGATGGTAACATCCATCTTTTCCCATTTCCTGTGCTACCTCTAGGCTAAGTCTACTGAATTAACTCACTATTTAAAGCTCTGAGCCTCCTTTATGTTCTGCCTAGGATGATAATAAAATTCATAGTTAAGAATGAAAAAATTAAGCCTTCAATTTTTAAAATTTATTTCCAGATCTAGCAGGATCAAAATATTTCTTTTTGGAATGAAAAGTGCATTTACTAATTGAGTAAGTTGAAATCATTCTCAATTACTGTTTATACATTGACAATGAAACTGGAAGCATGCACGATGAAAATTTCAAGGAGGATAAAAATGACAAATAAAAAAATAAATTATTCAGGGAGAATTTTCAAGAGATGCACTCACTGACTTTCAAAGTGTATATTGACTTTTAAATGTAGATTTCAGATGTGTACTTAATACATGGACATGAGTCACCGACGTATATTTTGATTGCTGTACATATGATTGGCGACCTTGGAAAATGAAGTGTCCGGATCTCGATGTTATATTTTCATTATCTCAAAATCCGACTTTTCGACCCACTTCTCAAAATATTGCTCAACGAAAAATACCTTCCCCTGAATTGTCACAATACATATAAATGGATCGCATTTAGCAAAAAGTAACCAGCGCGATTGCAGTGTTTTCAAAATCGTGCAACTTCTTCTTTTCTTTTAAAATTACTCAATATACCAATGCACAGTATTAAAATGTACACAATTACTTTCCTTTAAAATTAACAACTTTTTGGTGGGAAGCAAAAACTATTTGCTATTCTGGGAGGTTTTTTAGATAATTATGAACGAGCAACATTTTTCAACACTGTAATAGCGCTGGTTACTTTTTGCGATACAAATATAGTTACCTACCTTAAAATTATGCATTTTATTCCATGAGAAATTTCAAATTAATTTATTGTGCAATGACTTCGTAACACCAACGGCATGCACCTTGAGAGCAGTTAGAAGCTAACGGTATACTTCCTTTTTCGGCTGAATTTAAATCTGAAAACCAGAGGCTAGACAAATTAGACCTATTAACTCTTCTGAGTAACTCTGTTACTCAATTTTACTGCAATCATATGTAAAAGCACGGCCGGCGTACAGTGGCGTGGCGTTCTTTGCGATGTATCGATTGGTCTGTCATTCAAACCTATGGAAAAGGATCGATGAGCAGGGTGTTCGCCACGAACACCTTAATAATCGATTCTTTACCATAGCTTCAAATGGGGAAATATCGATATATATCGAAGCACGCCACGCCATTGGAGTCCAAAGAGGCGCGGTCAAACAGCGCAATGACCCGATTATGTGAAAATTGCCGAAATTCTCACAGCCCATGATAAAGAGCCGTATGCAAAAACGACATTTTTCGCCCCCCCCCACTAAAACTTATTCAAACTTCGTCTATTAGTTACTAATACTGGAGCGCTTCTTTCCCCAAATTTTCAGACCCCCAAAAAATTTTAGGGGGGCGCTAGGGGGGGTGGAAGTCAAAACCTGTGAACCTCGATATCTTTCGAACGAAAAAAGATATTGAGGCCCGGTTTGGACGAAAAATCGTCTAAAATTGCATACTTTAAGATTCTAAAGGTCAAAATCCCAAAATTAAATTTTTAAGTTAACTTATGTGCTTTTTTTCAGTTTTTGAGGAAAAACAATTTCTTTTAAACAGATTAAACTGAAATTTCACATTTTTTGATTTGAACCAAAACCAGTTTTTTAAATTGCTCGTCTTTTTCCGCATCCAACGAGTGGTCGTATAAGCTGGGGAACCGAACGGTTCCGGAGTTATGATCGATTGAAGTTTCCGCTCAACGCGCGCCGACCGATTTTCGCGCGCAAAAAAGTCGGATTTGACTGTTATTAAATCAGATTGAATGTTCAAACTGAGCAAAATGCATTATTAGGGACTCTTGAGGGTCGCTGAGTTCAGAAATTACAGATACTTCCAAAAAATTCACGTTTTTAAAATTACAGCTCCGTAGCGCTATTTTAGAGGCCCACTGAGCGCCGACCGGCCGCTCAGTGGTCCTGTACGGAGCTGTAATTTTAAAAACGTGAATTTTTTGGAAGTATCTGTAATTTCTGAACTCAGCGACCCTCAAGAGTCCCTAATAATGCATTTTGCTCAGTTTGAACATTCAATCTGATTTAATAACAGTCAAATCCGACTTTTTTGCGCGCGAAAATCGGTCGGCGCGCGTTGAGCGGAAACTTCAATCGATCATAACTCCGGAACCGTTCGGTTCCCTAGCTTATACGACCACTCGTTGGATGCGGAAAAAGACGAGCAATTTAAAAAACTGGTTTTGGTTCAAATAAAAAAATGTAAAATTTCAGTTTAATCTGTTTAAAAGAAATTGTTTTTCCTCAAAAACTGAAAAAAAGCACATAAGTTAACTTAAAAATTTAATTTTGGGATTTTGACCTTTAGAATCTTAAAGTATGCAATTTTAGACGATTTTTCGTCCAAACCGGGCCTCAATATCTTGTTTCGTTCGAAAGATATCGAGGTTCACAGGTTTTGACTTCCACCCCCCCTAGCGCCCCCCTAAAATTTTTTGGGGGTCTGAAAATTTGGGGAAAGAAGCGCTCCAGTATTAGTAACTGATAGACGAAGTTTGAATAAGTTTTAGTGGGGGGGGGCGAAAAATGTCGTTTTTGCATACGGCTCTTTTGTCAATTCTTGTCTAGTTTGATTTTTGCTCTAATTTACGACTTGACTTTGCTCTTTGATGAATTTAAAGAAGCGTTGTCGGCATTGTTCGACAGTCGCCTCTGCCTGGAATTTGACCATGAATTTTATTTACCGTTGACTTTCGGGCTGAACTTTAGCCAGTCAACGAAAATTCAAAGAAACCAGGTAAAAGCGTTATTAACGTAGAAAATTGACATATTATATAATTATTTTTGGTCAAATTATTTTAACATACTGATGTCAAATTTGGCTTTTAAAGAGACAGATACACTAAAAAAGAAAGAAAAAAAGCAATTCGGTGATATGAGCCGAACGTGCGTCGTTCCATATCATCCCAAATATTCGGTTTGTCAAACTGAACTTTTGGCTCGTCAAACTGAACTTTCGGTTCGTGTAACCAAATGTTCGGCATATTATGAACAAACTCAGTTCGTCAGTTCAATTCACTGCGCAAATACAGCTACATGAACCAAAAGTTTGGTTTGACAAACCGAAAATTCAGTTTGACTAACCAAATCAGTTGGAATGATATGCAACACCGAACTTTGATACATACGACTGAACTTGTTTTTTCAATGTATGCTAAGAGCAACGGAGATGGATTTCTGGGGGTGGCCCGCAAAAATTTTCTACAGGAATCGACCCAAATCTCATCAGATCATGAAAGTTGAAAATAGCATCATATTTTGACGTCATGATCAAACACCTGGTTTAATATGATCAAATTAACAGAATGACGGAGAAATGGCTGCCAATAAAGATTTTTGGTCGGGTTTCTGCTCAGAGAATACGAAGGGGACGCCCAGTGAAGGGCTGGCGATAAGGAGCTGTACATGAATCGAGCGTCAAATCTCTAGAGAGTTGTTATGTCTGTATAATTATTTTCCGAAACAATCTTTGAACTATAAGCGTGGAGCTAAGTACATGGTAGCTTTATTGAAATTGGTTTGCCTTGGTGTAGCCTTCAGTCATTTTGATCCATACACTGGTATATGTCCCCTGTATATTTCGTTTAAAATCTAAAAAAAAGGAAAAGGAAAGGAGAGCATGCAATTCTCAGTATTGCACCTCTGAAATTCATATTTGAAATATTGCACAACATGAGTAGTTGGTTTTATCTCATACAGCAAAATGGACACCACGTGCTGTCTTCGTGGTTATGTAATATTCTAAGAAGATGTCGCGGCCACCGCCCGCCGCCGCCTCCGCCGGCACCGAGTCTGCCGCGGCACGGGACGGTGCTCAGTTCAGAGCGCCACCGCGAGATCGCGCTTCGCGCATCTTCACCGATTGCATCAATTAAATAATTTATTTTAAATTATTTAATTAAGAATCTTGCGGTTGCATGACTTAAATCGGTAGGTCATCTCAAATGCTAAGTGCAACCCAAAAAACCCATACGCATTACGTGGTTTTTTATATCCTTTTCGTATCTTCAGTCCCGTTCCCCCGGGGATAGTGCTAAGGTTGCGCGCCCCTGGGCTCGGGTGGTTCCGCTATCTACCAGGACTTATCGCCTCATGCAAAGGACTCATCACCTCAAGTCAAGGATTCTCGCATCCAGTCTCACAGCTTGCTACGGTATTCAACCAAGGATTTTCTCATTCGCAAAAGGTAAATAACAGGAAGTATAGTGTTTCTTTCTTCGTCCAGCGGATTTCCGTAGGACTTTTACTCTAGGGCGAATTCGCTCAGGAGATCATTAAAGTGAAGTGTTCATTCGTGCTCTCTCTCTCTCTCTCTCTCCTCTCTTTTACCTTTTCTCAGTCTTCTACATTCGCTCAGCATCGTCTCTCTCTTTCACCTCTCTCTACCTCGTCTCTCCCGCCATCTCTACTCCTTCTACATTCTCTGGCAACCTATCATTTCCAGTTTCTTCCTATCCTCCGATTTATATGCATTTTCTCTATCGACTCTTTCTCTTGCTTCTGCTTGACAATTCTTCTAGTGGACTTGTCCCTAGGAATGCCCTATCGGAGACTTCTCTGGGGATGAACCACCTAACAACCAACTAAGGTTGTGTAGTGAAAGAATCGTCGTCGCGTCGCGCTTATTTTCGGCACCGCCAGCCGAAACATTGGTCCTCCGAGCCGGATATAAGTTCCACAATTCTTCACTCGGAGTCCGAAACATTGGTCCTCCGAGCGTGGATATAAGTTCCACAATTCTGCACTGCGTTTCTTAAGTACCTAAGCATTCAAAATGCCAAAGAAAAGGATGCAAAATCAGGCTCAGGCTAGGGTGCTACGATACTCCACAGCAAAAGTTGAATTTCATTTTTCTGAAATTAACAACATCGCTGAACTGGCCACTAAAATCGAGGAGCAAGAAGCAAAAAAGACTTTCCTGCTGAAAGTCTGTTCAGTTGAAACGATAAAGCAGGAGTTTCTGACAACCTTTGAAAAGGTACAGGAACTTTCGTTTGAAATCGATGAGGACTACGAACCAAACTTTGAGCTTCTCCAAGAATTTTACGATAAGGTCAACCTCATATCTAGCGCGCTGGCTAGTCTGAAAGAAAAATCGCCCGCGTCAACTGCAAAAAGCGAAAAACAAAATTCATCGGAGTCTCGAATCAAACTTAAAAGATTGGAGATTCCAAAATTCGATGGAAAAAGAGAAAATTGGCCTGTGTTCTATCAATTATTCAATCAATTGGTTCACACGAACGATTCTCTTTCTAAATTAGAAAAAATCAACTATCTAGTCACGCACTTAGAAGGTTCTGCTAAAACCATTTGTTCCGGGATTCTGCCCATTGAGGAAAATTACGAGGCGTTGTATGAGGCTCTCGAAACCAAATTCGAGGACAAGAGAGCTCTCGGATCGACTCTCTTCGAGAAAATTTTGAACTTCAAGACGATTACGCAAGATACCGAAAAGAATTTGTCTCTCTTTTTGGAATCCTTCATAGAAGCGATTAACGCATTGAAACAAATGAAAATTCCAGATCTAGAAGATTTCTTATTTTTTCATATCGCACTTACGAAGCTTGATTCGAAAACTCGACTGCAATTCGAGGATACAGTGCGAGGTGAAAGCTTTCCATCTTTTAAAGCTTTAGTCAGCTTTGTCCAAGAACAAGCACGGATTCTTGAAAGGACGCCTCAAGAAAAGTCGACAAATTACAATAACTCTGGTAATTCTGCCAAAAGGTCTAATTACTACAGTAACCAGTCTAAAAACATGCTCGCAGCGCAACATCAAAGTAGAGACAATACTTCATCTCAATCAAATTCTAAATGTGTCATATGTGACCAGGAACCACATAATCCTTTGTACAGATGCCCTGAGTTTAGGGACATGCCAGTTTGCGAACGCTGGAAGTACATCCGACCAAATAAAGTTTGTTCAAATTGTTTGACGGTAAATCATCACTCGCACCAAGATTGTGGCTCAGAAAACAGATGCCGCGAGAACAATTGTGGCCAAAAGCATCACACATTACTGCATCAAGATCAAAATTCAAAAACGGAGTCAAATCCTAACCAACAGAACGAGAATACAGTTGAAACTGTAATATGTTCCTCCGCCCTGACAACCAGTGCGCCGCAAACTGTCTTACTCGCCACGGCGCTAGTTAAAGTCAAGGACAAATATGGTAAAGTCCACACTTTAAGAGCACTTTTGGACAATGGAAGTATGACCAATATGGTGACACCACACTGCGCCCAAAAATTAAACCTTCCTCAGGAACACAGTACTCAGACTCTACAAGGGATAGGGCCCGGAGCTGTCCGCCCAAAATTTCAGACAGAGTTATGTTTTTTCTCCGCGCTGAATCCAGCAAAGCGGTATGCCATCAAAGCGCTTGTTACCAACATATTATCCTCAAATCTTCCGTGTACGGAAATTTCTCGCACGCCACGCATGGAAAAACTAATGCAATTACAGCTGGCTGATCCTACTTTCCATAAGCCTGGAAAGGTAGACTTACTCCTCGGTGCTTCGGTTTGGACGCATCTTTTCGAAGACTCTCACACCATTCGCTACCAAAATTTGCCGCCAGCCATCAAATCCACGTTGGGATACATCATCATGGGAAGCGTGCCCACAGAAATCGAACAACCACCCGTGGTAACCAGCTGTCTTACCATCTTAGAGCCGATGGAGCAAATAATGCAGAAATGGCTCAACGTTGAAGACGTACCTAAGCCTACATTTCTTAGCGCCACGAATAAATACTGTGAAGAACATTTTCTCAAACCGCACTACCTAGAAAACGGGCAATTTTCAGTTGCACTTCCGTTTCAAAGTCAAATTCAACACGTCAGCTCCTCTAGAGCAACCGCTGCTTCAAGTTTCATCTCTCTAAAAACAGAGTTACTCAAAAACTCAGAATTGCATCTTGCATCTGTTGTTCCTGACTTTCGCGCAACGTTCTCAAGTCCCATCATGCATGACAAACCTGCTTTCCAGGTGACCCCGAGGGCTGCTGATGAAATTTATGGCACGGAACCGGAAATAGCGGAAGTCAAATTTCAAAACTTTTGGAACAAAAATCAAGCAACCTCACAGCCAACAAATTTACTAACTAGCCATGAAAACAATGGATCCACCATAGTTTCTACATCTAACAGTTTTGATCTATCACAAGAAAACTCAAATCTTTCAAAAATACTGTTGAACACGGAAACCACACAAAGACCGGAAATGCTCTCAAACCCGGAAACCTGTGGAGCCTCGGAATTGCTACCTAATGCGGAAACCAGAGTACCTTCGCTGTTACAAACTACGGAGACCAGCGTAAGATCGGAAGTACTAACAACTGCTGAACTTAGTGCGAACATGATCTTACCTAATAATGGTTCCTTCAAAGTTTTTGGTACCTGCCGGACCACCGCCACGGATGTGATGTCCTCACATCAAAGTAATTTCGAGTTTAAAGTCATCAAAGGCTACATCCGTTCAACTCTTGTTCAACTCTGTATTCTAGTTGTTCTCTTATCAGTAATTCTGTCTACCGTAAACCTACTCCAAAAAACGCCTCGATACTCAGAGGTTGCAACCTCATGTCCTAGTCATGACTGGACAATGAATGCACCACAATGCACTTCTCCACAAAGGAGACAATTTCAAGACAAACTATCGCAAGTCTCAAACTGCTCAGTTTGTCGCCTCTTACACATCACTTCTACAAGTGAAGCGATGCTCGCGCACGCCAGTGGCAAAGCGCATATCTACTCCGCCTACACTTTCGCACAAAACCCAACTAAGTCGCCTCAGAAAGCTCTACTCAGCACACAATCACGCATACCTCTGACTAATTCTCTTCCTCAGTTAGAATTTCATGCAGCACCTTTGCTGTGCCTATTCAGATTACGTGTTTCGCACATCTTCAACGACTGCCATACATTGAAAAGGGCAATTTCTCTTAATAATTCAGATTCTTACTTACATTTTATAAAATTCAATTCAAAACAGTGGATTCTTTTCATCACCATCTGCAAAGCTCTCATTTGGAAAAATGCCTTACCGCATCTTGGACAACACACAGCAGGAATTTACAACTCCAGTTATGCGGTGTCCTACTGTCTACCAACGTCAAATTGCATAACCTACCTAAATAGGTATAAGGATCCTCTATGGTCTTCGCAAACTTACGCCGTAACGAACATCATAAGTGACCTCATGTACTCAAAGCCACTTAATGAGACACTCCGACAAAAATCGCAGCCGTCGTCCTTGTCACCAGTTTGCACTCAATGGCACATCAGACTCGCAGTCCTGCTGCCGCACTCAAAATCTCATCTACTAGTGCTCTGCAGTGTTGCATGTGTGTTCAGGCGTCAGTTCTAGAACAACCCTCTCGCTCGAACAAAATTTTATACTTTCTCTCTCTCTCTTTACTCTTACTTCTAAACATCGTTTCTTTCCCTCTCTGTTCTTCAAAAAAAAAAAAAAAAAAAAATACGTACATCTTGCATACCTGTTTCAGTGTTTCATCCTTTGAACCCCAAAGCTTCAACGTGGGGGGGGATGTCGCGGCCACCGCCCGCCGCCGCCTCCGCCGGCACCGAGTCTGCCGCGGCACGGGACGGTGCTCAGTTCAGAGCGCCACCGCGAGATCGCGCTTCGCGCATCTTCACCGATTGCATCAATTAAATAATTTATTTTAAATTATTTAATTAAGAATCTTGCGGTTGCATGACTTAAATCGGTAGGTCATCTCAAATGCTAAGTGCAACCCAAAAAACCCATACGCATTACGTGGTTTTTTATATCCTTTTCGTATCTTCAGTCCCGTTCCCCCGGGGATAGTGCTAAGGTTGCGCGCCCCTGGGCTCGGGTGGTTCCGCTATCTACCAGGACTTATCGCCTCATGCAAAGGACTCACCACCTCAAGTCAAGGATTCTCGCATCCAGTCTCACAGCTTGCTACGGTATTCAACCAAGGATTTTCTCATTCGCAAAAGGTAAATAACAGGAAGTATAGTGTTTCTTTCTTCGTCCAGCGGATTTCCGTAGGACTTTTACTCTAGGGCGAATTCGCTCAGGAGATCATTAAAGTGAAGTGTTCATTCGTGCTCTCTCTCTCTCTCTTCCTCTCTGTTACCTTTTCTCAGTCTTCTACATTCGCTCAGCATCGTCTCTCTATTTCACCTCTCTTCCTCGTCTCTCCCGCCATCTTACTCCTTCTACATTCTCTGGCAACCTATCATTTCCAGTTTCTTCCTATCCTCTGATTTCTATGCATTTTCTCTATCGCTCTTTCTCTTGCTTCTGCTTGACAATTCTTCTAGTGGACTTGTCCCTAGGAATGCCCTATCGGAGACTTCTCTGGGGATGAACCACCTAACAACCAACTAAGGTTGTGTAGTGAAAGAATCGTCGTCGCGTCGCGCTTATTTTCGGCACCGCCAGCCGAAACAGAAGACATAAAATTATTGAACGTCGGAGGAGATATTTTTAGACCAGACTGCATTTATTAATACAATAATTATTATTTTGGACAGTAAGTCATTGCTCTTACGCAATTAGCCATAAGCCGAGTTAAACACCCTCTTGAGGTGAGCTATTTTAAACGGCTTCTTCAAAGTACATACTTTAAATGACCGTACAAACAATTCATTGACATCTGATGAAATCTTAAAGATTTTCTTCCCGTTCCGAAGAGGGCTGAGCCACTTAAAACTTTTAGTCAAAATGCTTCTTCATGATACTCTGAAAAAAAGGAGTTAATGCGCCTCTCCGCTACTTTCGCCGAAAATTAAAATACCACACATTTGTTCCAGTCTATTTTTATCTGTTCTGTCGCGTATTCCAACTTCTCAGGAGAAAAAAGGAGAAATTTCGGCGTGTTTGACGAGAAAGTAATTACTGTTTATATTAGGAGTATACATCCATGCATCGTTGAAAATTCACTCACAAGTATTTCAAAACTGCAATAAAAATTGTTGACCCCTGTTTGTTTTGATCGTGCTGTAAAGTGGAGGTAAGTTATGCGCTTAGAATAATGTTAATGCAAGTTGGATTTTTTACAGGAAAATTTTCACTGACTCTACCGTTAGGTGTAATTTTTTTCGACGGTCTCGCAAAAAAATTTGAACTTGCTTCGAATCCAGTGAAATTTTAATGATCGGCCAAGGTAAATTTCTCAACAGGCATTGTCACCCGTTAAAATTACATCCTAGGGTTAAAATGTGATTAACCTCAACTGGAATTGCACGTGTCTTACTTACATTTTAAAAGTACATGGATATGAAGGATACTTTTTTTTGTTAAAAACTAGGGGTATAAGCTCCCCTACCTCTTCGCGGTCTATCCCCCGAAACACTTCGCGTCTCTGGCATTCTGCGTTACGCGTTATTCTTGTGATCATACATTATAGGGTAAGAATGTAGGCACTAATAAAATCGCTGAATTTCAACTATTGATAGTTTTTTAAAAGAGAACTTCCGAAAAAATTTAAAACACGTAACTTTTCCAAAATGTTTTTGGCGTTAATAAATGTTTATGCACTTAGGCGCAGGATTATTAAACATTAATGGCTTCAAAATTTATTTTGAGGGAAAAAACTTGAGGAATGATTAGGATTCATATCTGAACACAGATTTTCAAACAGTCGGTTCTGACTTTGGTATTAGTCCTTTTCCAGCAATAGTACCCTAAGAAACCATGGAAATCGACTATCCTTGTCCTAACCTGATTCTTGCTCTGCGGGTCGATTATTGAAATTACGAAGCTATATTTTTGAAGCTATATGTAGACAAAGAAGACGACAAAAATACGGAGGGATCGTATCGGTAGAAGCGGGTGATTACAATGGACGAAGGAGGTAGGTAATGGACTAAATAACGGCAACTCACGAGAAACCCCAAAGTTAGTCCATCATTTTCCCTTTAGTCGATAGGGACCACCAATTTCAACCAATAGGATTATACTCCATACGCCCTATGTCCTCTTTGTCCATCGCTTCGTCTATAAATTTCAATAATCGGTCCGCTGGTGTGTGACGAAATTCACAGTTGGCGCACAGTGGATCGAGTCCTTGGAAGAAATCGGACATGAAATTTTCGACAAAAATTGTAAAATTTTACGTTTATTTCGTTACAACTTCAATTTTAAGGAGTGCTTTTTATGAGAAGACCAATGAAACTACTTTGAAAACATCAAGTTTTCAGCTTATTAAATATACACGCTTTTAAAGTTTTTAAATCATGTTCGACCTCTCCCATTGACTCGATCCACTGTGTGAGAATCACCCTAATTGTAGTTTTTACATCGTTGGCTGGTCACGTCGAACCGAACGATTTAGCCACGAAAGCGGCAGGTTCACCCACCAGCAACCAAGCGCCAGGTGCATAAAAGCGCCGTGAAAACGGGAAGCGGGGTTATTGGATTCAGAGCTGAGGATGCGTCGCAATTAAGGGAAGTTGATTTAGGGGTGCCAACCGACCAGCGTCCGCCGTCATCATCGCGGCCGGCGTCAGCGCGTCACGGAATGGATTTAATGAGCATTAACATTGTGTGCGATATTCATTAAAGGCTCATCGCTCCGCCCGCGCCACCAGGAACAACACGTCCCCCTCCTGGCATAAAGGCGTAACTGCACCTCGCGATGAACACTATCGAGCGTATAACTCGATGCTTTCTCGAGTTAATCTTGAATTGTGGTTACGTGGTTTTGTCAGCCAAGTGTGGAATACATAAAACCCAGTTCGGAAACGACTCCTAAGCACTGCTCGTCCGCCACACCGACCCGAAAAAAACCAACTTCTCGAATGCTGCCGTGCTACGGAAAAGAGCCGTATGGGCTTCCAGATGTTGCCGAACTTTATTTGATAAAACAAGAATTTTAGAGAGACTTCGTGGGGGGGGGGGGGGGCCACAAGTCAAATTATCATAAAAAAAATGTTGAAACATTTTTTTCGTCATTCGCTTGCGGTGAATAATAAGACAAAAATGTATCATAAAAATTTTCAAGAAAACCTGCGAATATATTTCTGAATTTTCCAATTTTTCGGAATTTATTTGCGATTTGATCGAACCTTAGCGTAGCAGAATTGAAGCGCTGGATACAGAGAGGACATTTCTTCTAGGTTGCGGTATTTTAGAATCTCAACTACTAATTTTCATGTTAGAGAGGAGAATTTTGGGTAAATTTTCTGAGATTTTTTGTTTTCAGCATTTTAAAATCATAAAGAAAATTCGGTTAAAGTTTCAACGAATTATACACATCTGCTTTAATTATATAATGAATGAAACGTTTGCTGAGATTCTGAGACGCCGGAACCAAGAAATGCCCTGCCTGCAGCCAGCACTTCAATTTCCAAAAAATTAAAACCAAAAAACTGGAATTAAAACGTAGTTTTTTGCACTAACACTTAATTACAGTGCATAAGAGAGTATATGGTTTGATTCCAATTCTTTGGTTTTAATTTTGAGACATTGTCTGCCATGTACCGTGCAGGTGTACGTGCTGGCAAAACTGGTTATTTTAGATCCAAAATTGGCTAAACTTGGATGAGTAATATTCATTCGATGAAATCATAAAATAATTCAAAGAATATTACAAATTTAAAACAACGTCATACCTAGACATGGATTTTTGAAGAAAAAAACATACATTTGCAATATCTCAGGACTCTCAACATTTGTGTCTGATAGGGACGCATTAGGGATTAGAATTAGTAGAGAAAGAAGGGAAAGAAAGGGAAAATAGGAAAATACTAAAAAAGAAAAAAAGAAGATAAACGTGAATTCAGAGGTACACATTCATCTCTATCTTTTCTTTCTCTTCCACTACTTACTTTCCATCTTCTCTATTTTCTTCTTACTCTAGACATAGTCTCTTTATCTTTCTTCTCCTTTACCCCTCTTTATTTTCTTCTTCCTTCTCTCTCTCCTCCTCGTCCTCTCCTCTTTCTTCTGATTTCTAATGCGTTCAAATCTCACTTGTGTTAGGTGTTCTTACGTTATCGTACTTATGTGTTCTCTTTCCAAAACCCCCTTTAAAGAGTCTAAAATTCCCGAGCCTATGACACTAGTGTCGACGTAGAAGAACATTTTACGGAAAAATATTCATAGCTTGCCCCTAAAATAAGCATAAATCGAGGGAAATTCGGCAACAATCGAAAGCTCACACGGCGTTCTTCCTCAGCACGGGGGAGCCTACGAGAGTGCTCGGCCGGCTGCATAAGCTTGGCAGCGAAGGCGCAGAGGCCAGTAATTAAATGTCAACACAGTCAGATACGGAGAACTCATCAACTAATGGAAAAAACCAACCCCCTCAGGTATTTTACCGGGACCCCACAGGTCAGGCCTAATTAATAGGAGGTTAATGTTTCACCGGGCGGCGGGGCGCGGGGAGGGGGGCTCACGGGCCGTGGAGCATTACTCATGATAACAAAGTATTAACACGAAGCGAGCGCCGGGCGCCGATGGAGCCCTACCGTGAAAATTGTGTTTTATCCCATGCTCCCCGAGAGAGGGGGAGGAAACGTGGCAACAGGGTTATTGCGGTCGCGAGCGCGGAGAAATGATAGTTTGACATCATCACGGTATGCTCTTTTCCGGCCATCCCCCTTTGCTCCTTGCACCCCCACCCCCTATACTCTCACCCCTGGTGTGGTTGGCCGGCGAAAGGCAAATCGGACCGTGGATTTGTGTTGTCATGCTTTTTTTTTGTTTTTGTTTTTTTTTGATCGGGTCAGCAGGTCGATTATTGAAATTGATAGACAAAGCGATAGGCAAAGAAGATAACGAGGAAAATGGAGCAATTCTATTGATGGAAACGAGTGGTTGTTATAGAAATAAGGGAAAATGATTTGACTTTTTGCTCGCGGGTGGATTATTGATATTGATAGACGAAGCTATAGGCAAAGAAGACAAAGGGAAAATTCAGCGATTCTAATGGATTGACAACGGTGTTGTATAGAATAAAGGGAAATCGATCGGACTTTTGCCGAAGAGCTGATTATTGATATTGATAGACAAAGCGATAGGCAAGATGACAAAGGGGAAATTGATGCGAATCTACAGGTTGATACGGGTAGTTGGAAAATGATAAACTAACTGTATCTGTAGGGTCTCATTGGATCCATTTTTACCTCCTCGTGATTTTCGGATCCCGTAAAAGCAAAACTTTAAACCTGTCCTAAGGGATTGCAAGTTTGAGTACTTCTCACAGTCAGAATGATGAAATCTTAGACTCAGGTGAGACATTTGGAAAACCTTACTCGAAGTTAAAATCTGCACGTCCTCAAAATTGCTCTTATAAGGAGAGTATTGCCACTGGGTCTCATAGAAACTCTTGGGGTAAAAAAATGGCGGTGACTCAAGATGGGAGTAAATGAAAGCGGATGAGAGGGGGATGTCGCTAACCTTAGGCCTTTATCACCTGCTGCACCAATTATCAACTTATGAACCAACCAGATGTGGATTCTCCAATAGGCCCCCTGTGCAGGCACTTGACTTAAAGTCCACTTGGCAAATTATACCGCGAGTTTAAATTATATCATGAAATGAGGTAGGATTGGGCTTCTCTGCAAATATGGTTTTTAGGCTGTCCTATATGAATCTATAACCTCCTCATCGCTTCAGATCGGCGAAACATTTAGAACAAATGTTGGTCCAATCGAAGGATTAAATTTGCTTAGAAATGATCATCCGCCAAACGCTCTTAAAAATGAGCAATTAATGACTCAAGCTCTCTGCTCAATGCGGGTGCTTCAAAGAAGCATCGATTAGCCATTTTAAGGACTTCGATTTAACTTTTCGATCCGTGCTGTCGATTGAAAAGATAAAATTGTTATACAATATCAATATTTTATTTTCATTCTTGCCGCACAGAACTAAAATTACGTATCTTAGAGACATTCTCAATGAAGTTAAGCGTTTTTTACCTCGCTCGAAAGAATTGCGCACGGAGACGGTGTCCTTTAAGAAACACCTTGGATGATGACACTCATCGCACTATTGCACACTATGAAACTCATGCTACTACTGTTACTCATATTACTTAATTTCATCATTCAGTGGCGAATCAAATCTGCATCGGTTGCTTCCTCGCATTTATTCATGACCCCCCCCCTCCCTCCGCCAGAAAAAAGATGGCTAGAGAGGTGCAGAGGAGAGACACAATTTTCAAACTGGGAGAGACGGGAGTTTAATTGAATGATAAAACGGGAAACCAGGACCTTGAGGCTATCGATTGAATCGGACAGTTTGTTGGACGAATTTAAATGAAAAGGAAAAAAAATTATCTTCATTATAACTTGAGACCTGCAACCCATAACATATGCGCTGACAGGGCCCATATCGCATCCAGATAGGTCCTTTCGAATTAAATTATACATCCATTTGACATGCACCCTCCGCGATCTTTCAATCTCATTTAGATTTCGATGTTATTTTTGTTTCTTGGTCAAGTTTTCGGATCGTTACATTTTTTTAAATGCGTTGAATTTTAGCTTTTCCTTCTTTAAAAAAAAAAAAAAAAAAAAAAAAAAGTGTATCTCAAAATAACAGATCTTAACATCAGTACAGACCAGGCTTGTGTTTTACGTGCGCTGATATACTCTCACATGATTGATTACTCTCGTGATATTCGACGCATTCAATTTCTCCTCATTATGTAAATTTTCGACCAAAACAAAAGAGGAAAAGAAAAAGGAAAAGTGTTAATATTTATGAAGAACATCAGGAAAAAAGGAAAGGGAAAGAAATTAAGGCTGGCTCGTTGCCGCATTACTCGGAAGAGTGTCGAAGTGACATTTTAAGTGGAGAATTCGGAGAAAAAAATAGATCGAAAACAAAAATAAAAGTATGCCTGCCTCTGCATTCAAGAATGTTGAGGACCTTTTGTACAGAAATCCTCTAATTTTGAAACCTGCTTAAGAATATGTTAAGCCGTTGCAATCATATCAAATTGGATCCTTACCTTATTGGTGCTACCGCGATTAAAATTGAATTATATCGTCATTTGTTTTTTCAAATTTCATCTCTCTACCCACCACAATATTGTCATACCTGTGAAACTTAAAGCACTTGATGTATTACTAATATTTCTCAAAAAAATGCGTAAGATCATAAACAGTAGATTTTTATTTTTCATTTCTAATCGGTTAAAAAGCTTTCTTTATCGAGGAACAGGAGGGTAGAGATTAATTGCAAGTTCATGACTTGAATTCTCATAATGACCTTCCGCAGCTATGGAAATAAAAATTATACATTCACGACTCCTGAACTGCATTATGTCGGTATATTGTTTGTTGAACCAGACACATACCTGGATTATTTACAAATGCAGGTTGTCCAAAAGGATTAAAGTTACACTTTAATAATAGTCAAAGGTATAATTTCCTGGAAAAATTGGCTATGATTTTGGCACACCGCAGGCGTCACCGCGCGTAAGTAAAGTAGTCTCAGTAAGCTGTGCCTACATGACATTTTTCTTAGGCGCCTACGTTCCTTGTCGTAGAGGTCACTGTTTTAGTCGCATTAGTGGAACCACTTACACTCATGAAAATAATGCAGCCACCCCAAAGTTTTCATACATATGTTGATGAAGCTATAGATTATTTTTCATTACTTTTTTCTCTTTTCCCTCTCCTCTTCCTCTTTCTCCTCCTAAACCTCCTCTTTAGCCCAATTCACACTATCGAACTCTTCATTCAACTCTTGAATGCGACTTGTCGTGATGAAAAGTTGGATATTAATTGTGGTACTGATATGAGAAAACGACAATTAGTTGAAAAATGAAGGAAACTTGGATGTGACGTCACATTCAACTTTTCGTTTAACTTTTCATCCAATTAGTTACTGCCAATTGGAAAGAAAATTGAACGGAGAGTAATTGAATCGAATGTTTTTGCGTTCAACTTTCCGTCCAACTTTTCGTTCAATTATGTCGGATGAAAAGTTTGATAGTGTTAATTGGGCTTTTTTCTCCGTTTCAACTAGTGTGGGTTGGCTCTTTTCTGATGAACTCGGTCCAAATGTTGGTTTCTTTTTCTAACTGTATACCTTCCAAAAATAGCGCCATAAACGATACACGGTTCTCCGAAACGGAAAAGTATGCTACCGTGCTAAGGAAAAACGCCACATGAACATTCTAGAGTTGCCAAATTTCCCTCGATAAAATGCTTACTTTTGAGGCACATTATGAATATTTTTCGTTGAAATTTTCAGGAACTTTAGGTGAAATTGCGGACAAAATAATGTGAAAAATTTGGAAGAAAATAATCATATTTTTAGCAGGAAATTCGTGTTTTATCAAAGGATATTTGGCAACGTCTGAAGGCTCATACGGCGTTTTTCCTCAGCTAGGCAGTATGGGCAAATGATGTTTGATCAGTGGCGTCCATTCCAAACACATGACAACAGAGGGCTACTGTTTCTGTTGGCAGAGTTCATTTAGCTAATGGAGCCTGCTGGCCTCGCAGCTCGGAGTCAGCTGGAAGCACATCGCCTCGCGTGCGCTAAACTACCAAGATAACTTCCTCCCCGCTCGGAACGGCGACCAAATACTCACCCCCGATCATCCCCCGATCATCCCCTTCGATCTTACTCACTTTCTTCCGGCTTGACTGACAAATATCCACTCTTTTAATCTTCGTTGTTTACCGCCCGCCAGCGCCACTATTGGACCCGGCAGCTATATCTGGCGAGAGTCGGAATAGTTGGAGCATAAAAATGGAACAGTCCAACTGCCTTTATCAAACGGATCAAATTTAAGTGAGAACCAGCGTTGGAAAATTGGACAGGTTTTTCAGAAAGGAGCCAACCCACATTCAGGGCCGGATTTACCTTCTTGCCGCCCATGGGCCGCCTGTATTTTGCAGCCCCATCTCATTCGTTTTGAAACATCCATAGAAACCATCAGGTGAACGTGCCGGAGGAGGAGGGGTACATAAGACGCGTTTACTCGCGTTTGGCACATTTTTTGTGAAAGCCCTGTCAACACTAGCAAAAGTTCACGGAACTTTGCTCGAAAATTAAGTTCCGTGGACCTATCTCTGTGCGGACGATGCCTTTCATTTATAAGAAAAGAACGAAAAAATTATGAATAAGAATAAACATGAATGTGGTCTAATGATCTTAATTTCCGCCACCGCGCCAACCGCACTGTGTTTGGCGCAATGCGTGAAGTATCCCTACAGTCTTGTAGGCGCTATGCGTTTCACGCTGACCGCTGCTGACCAAGTGACCGCACTGTTTTTGACGCAATGCGTGAAGTATTCATGCAGTCTTGTAGGCACTATGAGTTTCACGCCAACCGCTGCTGACCGCACTACGTTTGACGCAATGCGTGAAGTATTCATGGAGTCTTGTAGGCGCTAATATGTGTTTCATGATGACCGGTGCGCCGATAGGACTTCTCCTTTCCATCTCAAGTTCTCGCCATCATTGCTCTCTGCGCCGTGCCGCTCCAGGCCAAATTGCGTGTTTGGTTTCTCTCTTAACTAGACTAATGAAAGGCGCTGTCTCTTGTATCACCGAAAGACGAACAAATTAGAAATTACTATACTTTAACTCTCAGGATATGAGAGATTTTTTCGCCTTTCCTCATTTGTGATTTTTTTTCTGAATCAGATTTTTTCTTAATACCTACATTTGAAAAAATTACAACATTTGCCGCCTCCTAAATTTGCCGCCACGGGCCGCGGCCCATGTGGCCACCCCCTCAATCCGGCCCTGCCCACATTTTTGGAACAATTGAGTTAAGGATGTTTTTGAGGTCCACGAGTCGTATACTTTCTCATGACAAAAACTCAAATCCGCAAAAAAGAAATTAGTTTGTGAAAAGAGGGGGTCAGGTCTATTTTCTACATTGAGCCTTATGGAGGAATAAAACTTCAAGTCTCTTTTTCACAGTTTCAACTTCATGAGGGTTAGTTCTTTTTTAAAGAACTCGGTCCAATTATACGTTTGGCTGAAGGTAGAGCAATCATACATTTTAGGATAAATTTCAGGTACTCAAAATTTTCATGATAATGTTCAGATGAAAAGCGGTTTATTCTCTTCTTCAGGATATGACAGAGAACCCGAAGTGGCAGTGTTTGCGATAAGTTGCAATTTGATCGTAGAATATTTCGCAATTTTATCGGCGTTGATCTATTGCAATATTATCAAACAAGAAATCATGAGAGATTGAGATAAAATTTCGATTTTACCGAACGCGATTTCATGGAGATAAAATTGCGACAAGATCGAGGATAATCACTCAAATTCGTTGGAATTTATTAAGTATGATAAATTCCAGTCCCCACTTACGCTTCGAATCGTAGTTACAAACTTAATTTTATTATAAAAATTATTTCCACTCCGGTGCATACAACAACGCTGCATTGTTATCGGAACCAAACAGTATTTGCCTTTAAGTAGCAATATAGTAACAACAACTAGAAAAGTAGGTGGAAATTTACAGTGAGGATCTTAAAAGCATAATTATTTTGATCCGTGTCGTGTAGGTAGACGAAACTGTGACGGGGTCTCACACTTGATGAGAAATTCTCAGCTTTCAACTTCTGAAGTAAGTTTTATCCCAACCTCGATGGGTATTTTCCCACATACACTTCTCCTACATGTAGCTTACTTCGTCTTTTTCTTCTCCTTTTTTCACTTATTCTCTCTTTTTTTACGGTGTTAAGGACAACTTTTTTATACCAAAACGAGACGAATATCGCGGACATTTGAGCAAACTTTTTCTTGGTTAATCTCAATCTCATGACACTGCTAAACTCAAATACTCGCGTAAAAAGTATCGTCGGGTTGTGGAAAATCAAGATCTGACAACAGAACAAAGCTCCTAAACCCATACGGCTCTTTGATACCACTAAACGTGCTTCATGGATGTGCTTGAAGTATCATCAAAATTGAAGGCAAAATGAGACATTTGGCCCTGATACCGACTTTGTGCTGCCCGCAATGCCTTTTTTTTGTTAAGGCGTCTCCAAATTACTGCATCTATCAACCAACCATTTAGGTTTTCCTCGGAAATACAAATTCCCTCTTGGCATTTGAGTTTCACATTTGGCCTTAGAAGTCTCACTAAAGGTCTAAAACTAATGAACCAATATAAGATCGAAAAATACATTAAAATTCTCTAACGCCTTCACTTTTGGAATGATACCACAAGCGTGTATTTATGTTAAAAACGTTATTAATTCAAAATATCGCACGCTAATGCTATTTTAAAATACACAGCGTCGGTGTAAGTCTGCAACCACATATTTAGTTCGAGGTGTTTGAAAATCCCTACTATTTCATTTGTTTTAAGGAAAACAAATCGACAGCATTCCTTGAAGTTTTAGCAAAATTTTCTTTGCACAGGGAAAAAAACACAGCAATCTTTAAAAATTGCCGTTGAGTACACGGAAAAAAAACTTCGTGCGTGGGACCCGAAGTTGAGGTCATATGGATCTCTGAAGTTTTCGGATCATTTATCTAAAAACTTGAGGTCCAGCTGCCGAAGTTCGGGTCAGACATCTGAAGTACTTCGATGTATACCGAAGAGTTTGGATCACGTATCTGAAGTATTCCGGTAAATACCAAAGTGCCTCGATGTCTGACCCGAACTTCGGCAGCTGGACCTCAAGTTTTTAGATAAGTGATCCCAAAACTTCAGAGATCCATATGACCTCAACTTCAGGTCCCATACACGAAGTTTTTTTCTCCGTGTGGTTTTTCATTTAAAATATGAAGTGCGACAGGGAATTTGCAACATCACAAGTGTATTTCAGTAATTTTATTTCACAGAATGTAAGTTGCACAATCTTAGCAACATTGGAATGCCCCCGTTTCTTTTTTGCAAAACGCAATCCAATTGATATATCTCAAAGCACGCCACGCCATTGCTGAGCTCCACTGATGCCCAAACCTCACAAACCAATCAGAAAGCGGCGAAGTTTTCCAGTAAAAAGATCAAGACGGCAATAATCTCCTTTTATAGGTTCCACCGCAGCGGCAGCCCCCCCCCCCCCCCCCCACCACCAACACAGCCCGCGAAGCAGCGAGAGTGGTAACCTAACGGGAAACAACCTCCCGAAGGTAGGTGCGCTTTAACGGACCTGCGGACCGGAGGAAGAAAAGTGAACGTAAAAAGGTTTAGCGGAATACGCGGCAAGTGAAAATGAAAATGGAGCGGGTGAAAAAAAGGGGAGCGAATACCAAAGCTGGACACAGGTAAAGTAAGGTGAGAGAGAGACAAAATCAGCGAGAGTGAGAGAGCGGAGGGGGGACGGCCAGATCTCGTGGCGATCCGCTTCGCGGGGGAGCAAGGTCTTCATTCTGCCGGTAATCTGGAAAGTAGGCTAGTCTAACCAGAGCACGCTCGGTACTTGGATCGAACTGGGGCGCCCGTGACTGTGATGTACCCTGCGCTTATCAGAGGGTAGCTTTACCCGGTGTGCCGCTTTACCATTCGCCGATCACCATTCCCCGATTACCATTCGCCGATTACCATTCGCCGCTAGTCGTTCGTTTAGTTTACGACGGTTACCGTTACCGATCCGTGGCATCGCAGATTTTACCGCCGGTTTTGTTCTGTTTCGTTTACGCAGTGTGCAACCCTTCCGCCGGCCGTGTGTTTGGTTTTGTTCTGTTTTGATCGAGGCCCGTCCAATGGCTTGATTCAGTTTTGTTTGTTTGTTTGTTTGTTTTCGTCGGGTGGTTTTACCTACTCGAGGAGGGGGACATAGTGAAGGTGTTACCTTGGATGTTTTTACCTATACGGACGAACGATCCTGAGAAATATGGCAGCTGATATTCTACATGATGTAAGTAGTTGAGCACAGCGTTTACAAACACCTTTTTACGAAGGCTTTCGGTGAAGGGATGTCACTTCTCTACCATGTTGGTTCGGTACCTCACCGGACGGTTTCTATTTCAAAGACAACTACAGAGTAATTTGACCGGGGGCATTTTGATTACTATTTAAAAAACGTAGCCAGAGGAGAAGGGTGGAGGGGGGGGTGGTTAGAGGGTCTGGACGTTCCCCATGTTCTTATGAGGAGCTTCTGATTATAGACCAACGTCCCTGGCTACATGGCTACCTATACTTTCGTGGTATATTCCCTCAACAAAAGGGATTTTATGGTAAAAATGGCATCTGACTAAAAGCAAACGTCCCTCGATGTATAACAGGTTTCTTTTAAAATACTGAACAGGCGAAGTTCTGTACAGGAGTTGAATGCCGCAGCTACACCCTTAACCTCTCGCATGATTCTCGTATTTACCCATCTCTACCGGCCGGCGCTTAGCGATACTTCGTCGTGGTGTATCCGACATTACGTTTGACTTGGATTATTTTAGCAGATATAACTTATATTAACCTAATTTCAAGATTAACTATAAAAATACTCGAAATAATTTGGAAATTAAAGGGGCCGTTGGAGTACAAATATACTTCAGCATGCAATTTTGCGGTGGAGGTATAATAAGTTCTTTCCTACCTTACATTACAATAAATTTAGCCTTTTTGCCCGAATATAAATCAAACATTCGCTCAATTCCGTACAAACATGAGTTGGATCCGTTGAACTTCATCAATGAACTCGATTTAAAATATTCGAAGAGATCAATTCATTTTAATAAATATTTTTCACTTTTGGTTAATTTTTACCATTACCGTGGTTGAAATAACCGATCTGGATTGTTCATACTTTCATTTTTCTTCTTTTTGTAAAATTTGTGTACCGTATACATTTTTAGAAACGTTAAAGAGTTTTTTCGAATCTGCCTGAGTAGAAAAATAACCGAATCGTCTATCAAAAACAGTCGGGAGATACACGCTCTTTTATCCATAATGTACCATTTTTTTTTCGCCTACCATAAAACCATATTCGAGCATCCGTTTTTTCCTCGAAGCGGCCTAGTAAGCTTTCGAAAGAATCGAATCACATTGACATTACTGATTTTATATTGTCAGGAAACTTATTACACTTCCTAGCAGACGTTTTATGACAGCGGAATTCATGACGCGCGATCTCCTCTCGTGTCCAGGATTCTTTGGCTCGTGGAATGAGCTTTAGAGGAAAAATTTGATCCGTCAGTTTAAAATCGTTGTGATACTCACGCCCGGCGAGCGATTTCAACCGGCGAATTTTATTACTTGATATTGGTGACGCATTTTTCAAACTTCGATCGCGTATTAACTTTTTTTTTTGGAAGAAAAAACACTTAGAAGTGGCCCGAAACCTGTATCTAACAAGGTGGAGAAGTTTTTGGTTGGAGTTTGGAAATAAATAACCATTTCCTCGTATTTTTCTGTCACGCGGAGGGTAAAATAACATGGTCATTACAGTAGGGCGGTCGTAATTCGTAATGTCACAAGCACAACCGGGAATCACAGGGTTAAAACTACTGATTTTGATAAGTTCATTGATGAGTTCAGTGACAACACTGCGCTTAAAGTAATATTATAGAGGACGTAATATTGTCCCTATATTCATACTATCTAAGGACGTAATAATATGTCACTGTATTCATCATTACAATCATAATAATCCACGGCTCTTATTACAACCGTGTAGTCGTAGAGTAACCATCGATTTTAGCTTCGTAAAAACCAGAAATTTTCTTGGTTTTGCCACAAAAAAAGAAAGTTTTCTATGATCAAGTAGGTAGAGAAAACAAATTGTGTCTATACTAAAACTGCTCATGTCGCGCAAAAATCTTCTTGATTCAAGTGGTTTTATGTTTTTTTATTTAAGAGGGATCTTCTTGGATCATCCTCCAAGATCATCGTTAGTCATTCGTTCAATTTCCAACGCGGCACGGGTACTTACACGCTCCTTCATTTTAGGAAGGTATGCAACATGGGCACCAACTCGTTAGAACAGTGGTATCAAGACTCATGGAATGGATGCAAGTGATTATGCTGCTCGTTCAACTGATTGCCGATGCTTGCTAACCTGTCCGCTAACATGTATCTACACTAGCAAAATTTTCTTCTTTTTTTTATCTTCAAAGGAAAAACAAACAACTTGTTTTACAAACAAATGGGATAAGAAAGTCATTGCACTGCAACCAACTTGTGACTGAATAGCTGCTGAGTCATATGAAATGTGGTTCCTATCCGAATTCGATAGTAAAACAAAGCCAGTCTTTATGTAATACGTGGGTCAAAGAAACTCTTTCGCGCAGGAACAAAACATTAATTAATCATCCATAGAGAAGGTGAAGGAAACTAGTTTGGCAGGGAAATTCAATTTCTTCGTACACGGATCGTTGACCGTGCAAAAGATGCAACCGGGAAAAAGTGCCTCGTGAAATTTCGGTGGTGAAATAAGGAAAAGCGTACTCAGATCGAGTATCGTTTCCCCCATCTAATTTCCGCTCACAATTTATTTTTAGACGAGAGGACAGACCGAAATTTTTCTATTAGACTTTGGAATAGCATATTTTTTGTGAAAAAGAAAGATTGACGTAAGAGTTGCTATGTACGATGATATAAAAAATTAGACATTAAAATTTTCTTAAAGGAAATTAAATTCATAATTTTTTTAATTTTTTTAGACCTGTTAGTGCTGACTGTAGTCGATAGCCGTCAGTGATATGGGCTACCTGAAGTACTTTCTCTAGGCACTAAGGTTAAAAGCGGGAGAAAGAAAACGAGGAAAAAATAATTTATATCATGGTTTACATCATTATTGACGGTTTTACAAGAAGACAAGAAGAAACTTAAAAATGCTGTACAGTTTTTAGTTAATAAGTAACGTCCCTCGGTATTTCATTCTATCTGCTTTCTTACAAAAGATATTGCACTCAATGTCTGTCTCCTCCGTTATTTATGATCAGTCAACCTACTGACCAGCACAGCTACTGATAATAACTCCATTAAGCTGCATCCAGCTGCATGGTTTTTTTTAACATTTTTTTTTCTAAAGACAATCTTCTCTCGGCCCTTTCCTGTGAATTAAAAACTATAAAAAATATTAAGAAGACTCTTGATTTAACACTACTCAGTTGGCGCCGATAAGAATTAAAATTGCAACGACATAATTAGACGAATAAAGTAACGGAATGTGTCATATGCCGCTTTCCTCGTACACAGTGAGCTCTCAATTACCTCATTTACTTAAAGTGCTTTTGGGGAAATCGCTTTAAACTGCTGGATTTTCACCATCACTTTCTTCTGACCTTTCAAAAAAACTGGTCTAATCGTCTTTTATGACCTCACCCTCCATGAAAAGATACATACATAAAGGAAAACCTCACAAGACCGATTGAACATTACTTCGTAAATTATCTTGACTCGCCAATAAAGTAGTCATACTTTTAAAAATCGAGTGCTACCAGATGATAAGATTTCTTTTGAATTTGTTTTTCGTATAAGTATTGATTTATTCAATTAAAACGTTTTAACACTTGGTCGCACGAAGTAGTGTTAAAGTAGCCCTACGCCCTAAATCTTGAAAGCACTTTCTGGAGTATATTTTCAATCAAATTTACGGTAAACTATAAATGTTTGTCAAGTGCAAAAATAAAAGAACATGCGCATGGTGTTCGGAATAAGAGTAGTCTTTTCCTGGCTATTAAGAGTGTCAAAGGAAGAGATCTTGATAATAGGGCCGAGCAAAATATCTGCAAAAATAATTTTTTCCATCTATGACATAGCGGTACAAATCGTAAATGTACATCGCTCTTTCCACACCCAAACATTTTCTTTTCTTTCTCTTAAGGCGGAGAGAGGGGGAGGGCAAACTTTGAGGGAAAGTAGTCCAGTGACTACTTTCTTTCATCTTATTATTTGAATTGAGCTTTGGCTTCAGACTGAAAGCAAAAATTAAAACTGTCTAACCTGTCTAAACCCAATCTAAGCTTCAGCTCTTGGGTCCAAAATGTGTTCCTTGAATTGATTGTGCATAAAGGGTCACTGAACAATTTTAAATTCACTCCAGTGGAGGAGAAACCCTGTGCACCCTTTCAAAAAGTAAACTCACAATCTGTTTTAGATGAAAGGAAACTGGAAGATGGGTAAAATTTTCAAGTTGTCTTTATTTTTCTGGGGCTCTCTCTCGATAACTTACTGCGACATGAACTCCTGTGGGGTTTTTTGATGTTCCACACCCTATTTATATGCATTGAAACATGAGATAAAAAATACTGAAAAAAGTTCGTAGACAAGTCAAATTAATTAGGTACGTACTCGATATTAATTCAATATAAGTCTTTATCCGTGGATGTTTTTGTCATAATTACCGCGTGAATTTTTAGTTTCTCAACTTAAAAAAGAAATTTAAATTTCATTATAATTATTAGCTTTTCCTACGCACAAGGGTCACCGTTCCATCGCTTTTTTACGACCGCCAAAATAGCATTCCAAAATTGCCGACTCCATGAGACACTTTTAGTTTTAATTTTTTTATTACATGTACGTTGCAGTAATTTTTCTTCGGATTCTTTTTTTCAAAGAGAGGTCCTCTTGTCCTTCGATCACTCTTTTATTTTCGTGCTGAGAATCCATCACAAGAACATAGGAACCCTTATTCCAAATTTAGCTCACGACGTACTCATCATTTTCCTTCCTTCCTGCTCTTTAATCTCATCTCTCGGCAGTTCTTAGCCTCGAGTTTTCTCTTTCTCCTTCAGCGATTCTCTCTTTTGCTGTCCCTCTCTTTCGCAGTCTCTCTCCTCCATTATACTTATCAATCAGTTTAAAAGCTAAAATTTGATGGAAATTCACCCAAAATGACGAAACGCTTTAGTAATAGGAGAGAGGAAAAAGAATACACGAGAGAAGAAGAAGGAAAAGATACGCGCGTTTGTTTAAAATGTCAAAATAAACCAAAATCAAATACTTTTTTATTTCCTCCTTGGTTTTTATTCTAATCACTTCTTCATTATTCTTTTCAATCTCGCCAATATTGCCTAAAAGGGAACTTGAAAAAGCGTGTTTTCTTCAGTTTTGTCGTAAAAAAAGAAACGAAAAAAAAACTGTAGAGAAAAAGAGACTGATGTACATTAATGCTCCAAGGTCAAGTTCAGCCACACGCTTAGCTGAATCGAAGTATTAATCACCCAAATACATCTACTTTTTGTCCTCAAGTCTTTCTTTATTTATTCATTTTCATCTTCTTCGGATTCTGGTCCTACATGCCCACTTTTTGATGTACGTCCATGTAATTCTTCCTTCGATTGTTAATTTTTTCTAATGTCTTTGAATCTTCTCTCTTCTCGTGGTTTGCACGATTCTGTAAAATGTTGGCCCCCATCAGAGGCAACCCTGTTTGAAGTTGAGATATTAAGGATGGAGAGGGGGGAGGGTTATGGTCGTGGTTTGTAAATTCAGAGCCAAAGTGGATATTGAATGGCGTAGTCTTACTTTCTTCCTTATTTATTAAAATGAATATCCACGGCGAAAGTGCGAAAACGCGTATCTCATTCGCGGTGTTTTCGAATCTCCCATTTCAATTTTTTTTCTCCTGAAGAAGTACGACCAACAATATTCTTAAAATTTTTGTAAAGTATTCTTCATGCATTGATAGAATATGAGGACAATTTTAAAGACTTGACATGGAATATTTTTTAATTTAAAAAAAATTAGTTATAATAGAAGTATGAAGTTACTAAATAAATATGATAAAATATAATACTTCTAGAGTGGTCAAAATATTTGAAAACGTCCAAAAAAGCAAGTCACGCTAGTCGCGCGGTCTAACAAATTTTTCAGGCTCAATACGACGAAGATTTCATTGCAGCAAAACATTCAGATTTGCGTCCGTAGTATACCCAAAATCTTGTAAAAGATTTGCATCTACTGTGACAATACGTCATGCAACTTTCATTTACTGACCCAAACTTCCAAAGAACTCCAAATTAAGATCCTCAATCGCGAACAGAGTTGATACTTTGCAATTTATGTTGATCAAAAAGTAGAAAATGCTCTGAACTTTATTAGCAACAACACTGAACATTCAAATTAATGTCCTATTTTGATCGTGCACTGAAAAAAAAAACGTAGAATTCGTACTTACGGGCTTTATAGACATACCGACCGCGTTCCGGGCTTAGATGCCGAAAGTTCCGGTGGTACACCCAGAAACATTGGAAGCTACGGCTCTATCGCCCGGAACTTTTGGCCTCTGAGCCCGGAACGGGCGGTATGTCTATACGGCACATGCATTTTTTTCTAAGTGTGCAAATATAATCTCAAGATTCTACCTTCAGAATCTGGGAGCGGCCACATTTCATCTGGGAAAGTGAATCATATTCGCACAAAAATTCTCCTCAAAAAGCGGCACTTTACAGTCTGCTCCCTCTTTTCTTCTTATTCTTCTTCTTAATCTGTTTAATTTAAAGTACTGTCTCAAATTTTCTTCCAACTACAAAGAAGCCGGATCTCATTAAAGCAAATGAATCACGTCCGACTACAAAAATCCGCTTATTGTTTCGTGTAAGCCGATAAGTTCTTCTGGAAACAGGGATTTGCGGTCAATAGCAAGGGTTTGAACACAATTTTTCCGAGCTTCTTCCTCGCGCCTGACATTTTATTTTAGAAGCCGAAAACGCCCGCCACCAAAAGGTCAATGTGTAATTTGGTCGATCGATACTTACGGATACTATTCTAATCCCTCTTTATTGGTTCCCGCTCATTCTTTGGGAGGAGTTTGGCCGCCGTCGTAAGTACTTTTAATGCGAAACATCAAAGGGAATCGAATCTTTACCAAAAAACCCCCAAATTACACGCCGGACCGTTTTATTAAATGGCCTGACCGCCGAATTAATTTGCCTCGGAATTCTCGGCAAGACACTAACGATAGCGCTAATCCGTTATTTATTACGAAACTGTGCAAGATCCTCCGGTTAAGATTAACAATTAACTCTTTGTCCGAAATTGCAAGTGTCCACAATGACACGCTGTAAATTTTATAACTGAACCTGTTTTTTGCTGCGTCTCGTGGACCGATCACGAGACCGAAAACAGAGAAAAAAAACGGCCGTGAAACCGGTTTGTCGATCGAAAATGAAATGGACAGTGTGCTGGATTTGACTGTCAAGATCAAGAGACCTGTAGGCGTTCGGCAGAGTGGCGTGCGTCATCTGCGTGGACCACAAAAAATCGAACGTTTTCAGAAAAAAAGGCAGACATTGCAGATCTGCCGTGCTAAGGAAAAACGCCGTATGAGCCTCTAGGCGTTGTCAAATTTACTTTAGTATAACACACATTTTCCGGTAAACTTAAGAATATTTTCCTTCTAATTTCTCAGATAATTTTGATCGCAATTTCACCTAAAGTTCCTGAAAATTTCGAAGAAAAATATTCATAACTTGCAACAAAAATACAAATTTTATTGAAGAAAATTTGGCAACTCTCGAATGTTCATGCGGCGTTCTGCCTTAGCACGATAGAGCTGAAGCGTGATGGATTGGTTGCCTTCGCAAAAGAATCGCGAAATGTTCTGCTGTGACGTCATTGGGTTCGTTTTATTGTCAAGAAATTATGCATAAGCCGATGCAGTGAATGTCAGATTATCGATCGACTTTTGAGGGCGATTGCAAAGGCAGGATGATAAGATTTATGTAAAAGAGGTCAATTTACATTAAAAATAGTAAAATAAATCTCTATCCAGAGGGTAAATTGAATTTTCAAAAGCTGACGTGGGTTCGATTGGATGTTTCAGCGCTGTCAGAAATTGATGACCACATACGTAGAAATAACTTGATCTGGACGAGATATCTTTCTTAAATGTTATCTTCCTAAATGCTCCATGCAGAGAAACCTTCATAATATATTGCAATCGAGAATTTCATTATGCCAATAAAATAATCCGTATAAAACATGAAAACCTCTCAATAACTGATCGTGCTTTTATGCGGGCGTTTTTATAGGGTAATTTTTATTTACTAGAGTCGATTGTATCTCCATTTCATGTGCAACCCTGTCTAACAAGTTTTATACTGGACTCAAATTATTATTCGTGGGTATGTCTCTCCCCATATTTCCAAAATTCATAACTTATATTTTTTAAATGCATGCAAATATTATTTAAATATATGTAAGTATTGCCTACCTACTTACATTGCGCGTGTAACGCCTACTGAGTGGATTATACTTCTGGTCAAGGCAAATGATTATCGCATTGTCTAGACAATATCGACAGGAGTGTGTTGACGTTGATGAAGGTCGTTTGGTCGACGTCAAGTTGAAATTTTGATCATACAGAGGAGAAAACTTCATGATTTTGAACTTCTGAGCGTTCATATGCGAATTAGACTCAACCTCGAGTTGGCCAAAACTCCAAGGCAATAAACTCAGATGTCGTATTTGGAGTTTCTCTCGGGAGTCAAAATTAATCTCCCCCTAATGATGACAGATATTATCGATATTATTGAAAGGCAATTTGTCGAAATATGTCATGATGAAAAAGCTGTATTCATCATATAGTCATAGTAAGATCACTTCGAAATGGGAACACTGATCGGTAGACAAGAGAATTTTGCATTTTCACAAATTTATCAGTGGATTTTTTTTTAAACAAATGTTTGGTTTTTTGTATTTTTTTTAAACGGCTCCTAGTTTCCAGCATAATCAGAAATGAGTTGAAAACGCAACAACACCTATCAACCTATCAACTATTGTGCTCGGAATCGTGAAATGTGAAACTAATATTTGAGCTGAAATGGCGAATCCTTAGTTAACAATACTCAACAACAAATTTTACCAATCATTTGACCAACGGTCAACGGTTGCAATGATTATTCATTTTAAGGCCACATTCTGATCGTTAGACGACAATTTTGGACACACCTCTTGACGCGTTTTCCTCATCGTCTTGTCTGTCGTCATCGTGATTAATTACATCTCCCAATAAAACTTTTTCACTATTTAGATAGTACCGTTACTCATGGCCTTCAGGCTAATCCTAAATTTACTGCTAGAAATTTTAGAGTGAAATGTGACGGCAAAATATGTGTGTGGTCATGAAAAAGTGAAAATGAACCTCACATTGAGTAATTACCACCAGAGTGTGGAGTGAGTAGTACTCGACACCAGAATGACTTCAGTTTTTGGCACATGTATATTTTTACCTGGAGTTGATTTCATACGTATATTTTCATGTCAATAACATGAAACTCATACCTCCTCAACATATGTAATAACATTCAGATGTAGCCAATTTTTTTAGAATGAAATACAAATTTTCTTGGATTTTCAATTTTTTTTCAAGTATTCGATAAGTTTTTTTTTTTTTTTGCAATTTGTCTTGAAGTATTTGTAAATTTTTAAGTAGCGCATTCAAAACTTTTATTAAAAATAAGAATTTTATCGGGAGAAATTTCGCAACATTTGAACATCCATACTCCATCAACCTTGAGGCCCACTCCAAAATTTCTGACTACATTCACTGAAAAGTTAAAAAAAAAAAAAAAAAAAAAAAAAAAAAAAAATAAAAAAAAATCAAACCCTATTAGAAATGACCAGGGCTTCCAGAGTAGTTTAATTTTGAAGGGCAACAAGAATTAAAATAGAAATTTATGTGTCGAATATTTCAATGATTATTATAATCAGCGGAAACTGAAGAATGATCGCGCATTTCTCGGAGAAATGAATGGTCGTGAAATTCCCTTGTAATTGTACCATCTCCGCCGCGGAACAGTGACCCGGAGTTGGGAAAACCAAATTGAGGGAAATTTGCCGAATAACCTATGCTCTGTAATATTTTTATTAATAGACTATATCAATGCAAGCGGATATATGAGTCATTTTCAGGGAGATAAAAATGTTGAAATTATTTCATTTTATTATTTCTATTCACAGAAAAGGAGACACTTTTATCGATGCTGACGGTGGCTTTTAATGGATCTAAGTTTAAAATTTTACATATTTACCAAGTCACATCGCACATTAATAATAGGTGGTTGTTGCCAAGTCTCCGATGAAATCAGCACTTACACTGTTCTTTCCGATAAAGACACCTTTTTTTCGATCGGAGCAACACTATTGCTCGTAAGATCATGTGTTCAATTATGCCGCGTTTATCAGAAACTCAAAGAAATGTTTCTATTTAAAGACAAACTTAACGTCTATGAATATTTTGCGAATTAGAACTCCATTTGAAGCAACTGGATCCTTCCTCACATCTTTAAAATGGTTAGGTTTTTCCTTTTTTATAACATAATTTAAGCTCCAAAAATGTATTCTTTCCGTGACTTCTCTTAAATATTTTTTCTCACTACTTATCTCTATTTTTTAAAGTGTTAAAGACCAATGTGCTGTTAAAACACCTGTAAAAAATGCATTAAAAAACAAAAACAACGTTCTTCTTGAAACGAAAAGGGGCTATCCTGTAGGAAACATGGAACGGAAGTTCCTATTGATTAAAATAAAAATTTCCTTAGTAAAGGAAGTAAATCATTAACATTACTCAGGGACAATATATATCTGTCGTTGAGTTTTCTGTATAAGCAGTTGCTTTTATCTTTCATGAACGTTGTGATTATTTGGTCCCTTGGAAACTCAAACGCACGGTAAAAAGACGGATTTACATCACGATAATTATTATCAGCTCATCAAAATATTTTGCACTCATACTTAAGTGTACTTATATCTGCACAACATCTCTGCTCGGCAAAAATACGCGATGATTAATGAAACTAAAAAGAAGGAAAAGAGGCATGTTATGACGACGCGAGGCTTTTAGGAATGTAGAGCTCGCATCCCAAGGCTGAAAGGTTGAAAACCCCCCGGCCAGCATCCATCTCGCCAGCTGAAATCGAACATCGCGCCATACATATCTCACCGAGCTGTACCTAATTAAATTATTCAAGTTGTACCTAGCCGCACAGGTAAGAGGGACAGATATGGTCGCAGAGATCTCTGGATCAAAACTCAAATTGCGACATACTTGGGGACGGTTATGAGAATTTCATACGGCACTTACGTTCTTTTCGAAATTAACTCCTTGATAATCGTCGTTGCACGAAGAAATGAAGCTCCTTAACATAATTTGCCGATCAAAACAGCGATTCGGGCTGATTAAGTGGCATTGAGTGACCTTGAAGGGAACGGCAAGAGTCTGGGAATAAGTAGGGGGATGACCATAAAAAGCCGCTTGTCATGTTTCAAAGGATGAGGAGAGGCGAGTAGGGGAGTCATTTTGAGGAAAAAAGGAACCAGAGGTACGCGTATTCTGCTCGTACTACTACGCATCTTTGGACGATGGGATTTCTGAGGAGCCGAATGAATAATTTCTGGATGAAATGACCACACTCTAAGACTGAAAACAAGTGAAAATCACCTAAGTGGGCAACTGGACAGTGGACAATGACCAGGAAAAATCAAGTAGAGCCGTATTTTTTGAAAGGTAAACAAGATGTGTAGTTGAGCGTATGTCCAGTGTCCATGTCGTGTCCCTTGGTACACAGCAAATAACTATACTTTTATATTAATACTATATTAGTAACATTTCAAATTTAGTAATTTAGGCCTTTGAAATGGGTATTACATAAGATTAATTCCAGGAATGTAAAATCATTCATCGCTAACAGAAAATAGTTTAATGAGCACGTCTTCCATGCATTTCTCAACAGATCGAATATGTTAAAATGTCCAATCGATACCATTTTAACCCTCTTCTTTGAACGGTGGCGTGAGCTTGGGTCATTCGTAACAGAACGATGCTCACCACTGAATAATTTTTCAATATTTTAATTTTTTGTGAGTTGAGCGTCCATTTTTCACACATCAAAACCCGAACTGACGAAATAAACATCTGATTCTCTTAATAAATTTGTCTTCAACCCTCAAAATTTGTAATGCGGTCTTTAGTGAGTTAATGATGACATCCATAAGTCTTTAAGTCCTTAAGTCGAGCTATTAAGGATATTCATAGCTTTTTTGATTGGTTAGTTATCCTATTTCTAAGAAAAATAGATACATAATTTTTAGCTTTAAGGAAAGTTAAAAATACAAAATCATATCAAACATAAGGAGCTCAGCATACAAATTCATCCCTAACCATCCCGGTTCATTCATTTCTCCCTATTATCCCGGAAGAAAATTAAAATAAAAAATAAGAAAAATCCGGATCTGAAAGGCTTGGTTCCATATGCCTGAGGCAGCAAGGAAATTGGAGAAATGAGAAAAGTGAATCTCTCCTGTTCATAACAAGATGTGCACGCGAAGTGCCGGTCGGCAGAGTGAATAACCCGAAAATCCCGGCAGCCGTGAACCGGTGTGACAACTTCTCATTAATTTCTGAGCGGGCAATCTCGCTGCTAGATCTCCGAAACTGAAACGGCATTCACTTTCAAAATCGAGCCCAAAATTTGAATTTTCGATACCTTAGTCAACGGAGAGTTGTATCTAGATGATAATGATAGAATTATGAGGACGGACAGAGCCCTCCTTACGCGAGTCGAAAAAGGAAATTCGCAATTTCTAGTATTGTCCGAGGCTAGATAGTCGCTTGTGGCAGGTGCCTTGTTAACGATTTAAATTAGATTCAGAATGAAATTATGTGATAGTCTGGACCAACGACCTCAGATACCAAGCCAATCAAAGCTGCCTCTTTCGCTGGATCTCTCGTGATAGAATAATTTATCGGTATCTAGGAATCTATTTCTGGAGATAATCGATGCGGCATTTAATGCTTAGATATCTTATTTGAGCTCGTTCCTGCAATATCGCAAATAGTTGAATTTGGAGTTATCCAGTAGTGAAGTTTCGATACCTATGCTTGAACACATATCGACGGTGAAACTACCAAAACACGTATCTCGTTTGCGGTGTTTAAAAATCTACGCTCACGTTTTATTTTTTTGAAGTAGACCAAATCAATATCATTCCTTGAAATTTTCACGGAATTTTCTCCGCACAAAGAGGAAAAATCACAGAAATTTTTAAGACTAGATGTTAAGTAGTTTTTCATTTAAAAAATAAAGTATGACAGGAAGTCTGCGACGTCGCAAACCGAGATACGTGGTTTGGTAGTTTCACCGTCGATATACAGTATTGGAGTCTTAAACAAGTGGCTAAGTTCAATAATATGTGTTGATTTGGCGCGGTTTCATTCGTACACCAAGTGTATCAGTTAGAAATACACAGCAATAATGAAATATGCTAAAAAGCATAGAACGAAATGCATAATGCACATATTTTTGAGGATCATTTAGAAATGCCGTATCTTTTTTGCGGTGCTGATGATTCTGAAGTTTCAAAAATTTTAATGTCTATTTTCTTTTGATTGTTTATTACTTAAGAAGAGCGGCTATTGGGAATGAAAGAGAAGACCTAGCTTGGTCTGAAAGAAAGTAAATTTCATTTATAAAAGAACGATCTAATCTGCTGAAGGGCAAAGTGCTCATATGTAAATGGAACATGCGCTCCAAAATACCGTGAATCAATGAATTTTTTCAGTTTTAAATACATCTCTTCATTTCCCCGTGTCAGAAAAGCATCGTAAAAAACTGAGAAGTAGCTGATCAATCACTTTTTTGGTAAATGGTTGGTAGGCACTAGGCAGTATGCCCTAGCTGATGATGGTATACTTGCGGTACAGTTAATGATAGCAGTTTTTGAAGGTTCAAAAAATAGAAGTTTCAAATTCGGATTCTGAGTAGTTCACTGAGAATTTTCCCGCCATTTCAAAAAAAAGAACAACGAAGTAACCATAAACAGAAAGAAAATCTGGCCCTGTCACTCAAATTTTATGTGTCAAAAAGATATCCTGTGCGGATAAATGACCTTCCCTTTTTTCCCGTTGTTTCCCGTTTTGGATTCACCTGCTCAACTTGTTCGACGTTCACGTTACAAGACTTACAGTTAGGTGATTAAAATATTTTATGAAAAATGGTGCAGAATAAATTAATGTGAGGGTACGCGTTTGCACGTGAGCGGTGAGTCTGAATCGTAGAGGTCAAATGTGCGGAATGTCATTTACAATCTATGAGGAATGCAGAGAATGGTCATCGGTTTAGCTATGTGGCTGTGGCCACTACCGTATGTTTTGAACTTCTAGCGTGACTATTCAACATTTTAAGGTTACGGTAAAGATTCCTCACTTAACGATACCATTTCTTTTGAAATCGACTCGCTTTATAGAGTGTTTGGGTAGAGACAGGTTTACCGGCATTTCGACCATAAAGCAAGTGCCTCGAAAACAATTTTTCCACGCTTGAATTTGACTTTTTCCTCCTTGACTCCCTCATCTCGTGTAGTATGATCTTTTCTAAAATGAATGCCTGAGTTTTGCAAGAAAATCGTAAGGGCCCGTTCTACTGCAAACGTAGTCGATTTTTAGGTATAACGATTGCATATAATCTGGTAATCAACTGTCTATCAATTAGCAATAAATATCCCAAAGGTCAGCTTCTCGATTTTATAATCTTTGCATACTTCTATAAATGAGTAAAATACCTGAAATGTGTAAGCAGATGCCAGAATTTAGCATTGAACAATCCTCTTGTAAGGATCTGAAGGGGAAAGAGAGGAATTACAAGAAATTGAAATTCCCTTTTTTTATGCATTTCAGTTCTAAAGAAACTGCAAAGACCTGTGATCGGCTTATATATAATGTTATCAAATGATAAACAATTCTTCATTTATTTTAAAACGGCAGGTGCTCGCAACCTACCCATGCGCTCTCCAGCAAAAAGCATGATTCTCAAGCATAATTAAAGCCTAATTACATTCTCAATTTGCTTGATTTTGCTTGATTATAGAGTAACTAGTTTCATTCACAAACAAAACAACATAACACACGCTATGCATCTGGCGTCTTCACTTTTAAGCGCTGAAAATACTTTTGTTGTTCGTTTTTTATCAAGAATCTGAAGAGCAACCATTTTGAGTTTTGCGTGGATTTGTGCGACCGCGGTAACTAACAAGGCCGGATTAAGGGGATGGCCACATAAGCCGCGACCCATGGCGGTAAATGTAGGGGGCGGCACATTTTCCAATCTTTTTGAATGTAGGTACCAAAAAAAAGAAGAAAAAATCGGATTCAGAAAATAAATTACAAACGAGAAAAGGCGTCAAAATCTCTCACTTCCTGAAAGTTAAAGTATAGTAAATTCCAATCTTGTCGTCTTTCGGTGATACAAGAGACTACACCTTTAATTAGTCGAGTTAAGAGAGAAACCAAACACGCACTTTGACCTTGAGCGGAGCGGGGCATAGAGCAATGATGACGCGAGGACGTGAGATGAAAAGGAGAAGCGCTCGGCGCGGTGGTCGGCATGTAACACATATTAGCGCCTACAAGACTGCATGAATACTTCGCGCATTGCGTCAAACATAGTGCGGTCAGCAGCAGTCGGCTTGAAACGCATAGCGCCTACGAGACTGCATGAATACTTCACGCATTGCGCCAAACACAGTGCGGTCGGCGCAGCGGTGGAAGTTAAAATTATGAAACCATATTTATGTTTGTTGTTTCCTAATTTATTCGTTTGCTTGTTTTAAATGAAAGGCCTCGTCCAAACAGGGTTGGGTTTACAGCGCGTACCGCAATACTGTTGTGATAGCGAAGAGAGCGGTAAGTGCAAAAATGAAGTTTTTAGAGAATGGGCCCAGAAGCTTCTGAGTGGAACATTTTATTGAGAGAAGCCTCCGTTCTTTGTCAAATCGCAACCAATCATTTGATAGACTCTTAGAAATCATTTGGGGGATTAAAACTCGACCGATTTTATTTTGAAGTACATGAAAAAGGTAAAATTCAGTTTCATGTTAGGTTAGTATTTAGCAAGACAGCCGTAAGTGCTATCTTCTGCGTGCTTTTGTGGTAGCGTGTTGGACACACAATAAACACTTTTTCAGGTTAAACATCGGCAGATGAGGGCGCGCGGCATTCCTCTTGAAAGCACTGTTTTCATTGGCTCTCATGCACCTGCGGCTGTCTTGAAAAAAACTATGTCATTTTTTGTGCACTTGCAGCTTTTTCATACGTCTCATTTTCATTAAATTAGGATGAATTTTGCTGTTTTAGCTGTCTCAGTAAAATCATCTAAAAGAGTTTAGACAAATTTTGAAGAAAACTCGATTTCGAAAATTTTGCACTTACGGCTCTCTTCGCTATCACGGCAGAATACCACAAACGAATTTCATTGAGAATCCGGGCAGAGCGCAGCACATTGCATAGCTGGACGGCGCGGCGATCGATCATTGACTGGAAAGAATAAAAGCGATCCGACGCCGAGATAGGAGCTGCTCGCGGATTGAGACGCGGTGTAGCGCGGCGCGGCCCGGCATCGGGAGCAAGACAAATTACTCGGCCAGATGAGTTATTTCTGCGCGGTTAACGCGAGGCGTCGCGCCCTGCGCTGCGCCCATAACAGCCCATAAATCACAATAAACCCGATAAATAAGCAATGCAAATACGCACAGCACCGCCGCACTCATTTTCCCCGATTGATTCCAAGGGTTATTGTCTGTGCGTCCCGGTGCCGTTGCCTCGTGGCCTGGATTTCACTGAGTGCGTAGCATGAAAGAACCACGCACATAACATAGATTAAGCATATAAGATCGAAAAAACGCAAGTCGATTTTGTCGAAACTGAAACAATATCACCACTTTATGACTGTTGAGAAAAAAACACAAAAAAACTGAGTAAAGCTCTCACTCTCCCCCAATCGTGCACTGATACTCATTAGAGCTCAAATTTTGACTGTAATGGAGCTTTTTGGGCTTTTTGGCCTTTTTTTCTCTGAAAAAGATTGGTACTCAGCACTTTTTTACCACCTTGTTGGCGTTGCATACTTTTTAGTCGATGTCAAGTGAATAAAAGTAAAATCAACTAAGATTAAATGTTGGAAGTTCAGGGGTGAAATGTCCCCCAACATTTTCAAAATTTTCTAGTAATGAGCTGAAAGTGAGAAAAATGGGACTACATTTGTAAAAAGGGATATTTTCTACCGGGCGCAAGTTCAGGAACGATTTCCTCACTAAATCAGTCGGAAGCTTCTGAGGCTACGATCTCAAGCTTTTAGACCAAACCCTCTGAAGCTATACAGTCTAAAGCTTTTAGAACTGAAACGTATATCCCTGTACCTAGACTTTCATCTGCTACTGGACTTGAAATGTGCGTGCATGCAGTCCACATTGACGGATCTTAGACAATCACCAGTAGAAGTATCAGAATGAAATCCAGACTACATTTTAATCTAAATTCTGTTTTTTTCCCCATAAAACCTAAAGGACATGACGATGAACGAAGCTCGCCTCGTACAAGCGAGAGTTACTCCGCAAAAAGGGTTGATTGCGCTCTCGCAAAACGGAATTTGGTCCACAAAAATAGAGGGCCTCGCTTCGTCTTCAACTCACTCGGATTTCCTGAAGGCAAAATTGTTACATACATAAAAAAAAGCTGTAAAAGCTCACTCTGGCGTTCTGAGACACGCAAACGCCACGTCTGCCTATCTTCTTAGAGGTTATCGTGCAACTGACACCACAACATTTCTTCTTGCCCCCAACAAACCCTGCCGCCATCCCTTAATGGGACGACTCCGTCGCCTCTGCCCAAAATTGCAAAAAATTGGCGAAATTGAATCCGGAGTAAAATGAACCCCGAAACTCACTCCCGTCCAGAGCGATTTCTCATTGTAAAGTCGAGTAAACAGACCCCGTGACAATTTCGAGCGGAAATTTAGCATTGAAACTTGACACAGCAGAAATGAGTGACGATTAGATCTTCGGGGAGCTACCGGGCTACCATGCCTCCTACACCACTCTCGGCGTTCGAACAGCTGATCAAGATCTCTCCCAGGAGCTCAGCAAGCGGTCGCCTGCCGAGAACTCCGAAAGGAACTTGGATCCGCGTCAGCAGTGATCTATTCGTACGATTAAAAATCGTGAATCATGATCTGTGACTGTCTTTGGCCGGCCGGAATTTCCACCCTTTCACTCTTCCCTTCTAATCCGACGCGGTTCGGGTGACTGACCGAACACGATCAATACAGGTGTAGTTTTTTAATTTGCTGGTCGATTCATTTTGTAAGTTCAGGGTCACAAAGCCAGGATTTTCAACGGATTTGTTTGAAGTATCGCACAAGAAAACAGAGCTCCCATTTTTCGGAGCTAGTTCTGAATTTATTCGGACTCTTGAGATTTTCCTGAATTTTCCCCGGCACTTTTAAAATTTCCGAAATGTTCCGGATTTTTTACATTTTCCGGAACTTTCCTGGAACTTTGGAAAATCTAAAAGATTCCGGAACTTTCGACGGTCACGGAATTGGGAGAAATTGGAACAAAAAAGTTCCGAAGTCCGGGAACTTTTGACGGGCATGGAATGATAGCACTGCAATAAAATGTCGAAAACGCATTATAATTCCTTGGCTGCTCACGCACAGGGTTCAAATCTCTTCATGGGGAGTGTAGCGCCATATAATATCCATTTCTGATCGGCTTTTATTTCTAGGCTTCAGGTATGTCACTAAAGGCAGAAAGACACACTTCTATCGATTGCACACACTATACAAACTGGAATGCACCGAGAAAGAAAGAATATGACGGATAACGAAAGGAATGAGAGAAGGAATGTGCGGAAAAGAAATGTGGGAATGAGTTGACCAAGTAACATGTGCGAAAAACGCTCCTGACTTCTGACATTAGTTCGAATCAATTGCCAAATTCGATCTGTGCACTGTGTTTCATGAGGCATACTTCGATCAATAAACATATTTGTAGGCTTTAACTCATACTTTTCCCACTAGTATCTCACATCAATCCTACATACTCCAAGAGTTATGTATTAACTTCTCTGACATTCTTATCCGGAAAAAATTTCCCAGGACGTATAAGAACGGACTGTTAAAAGTCTCCCTACCGGATATCGATTGTCCAGAAAAAAAAAAACAAAAAAAAAACCGATAATAATGTAAACAAGATGATCTTATAGATGCTTTGAGAAATCATCCGTGCTATATAGTTTCAAAAGTTTCAACTGCATTCATCGATAAAGACAATTTATTCCAATAAACATGTACCATTTTCGAAAATAATCATCATCTCGCTTGATGTATGATGGATCAATGACAAAAACTGCAGTTGAGTTGGCCATATTTATGCCACATCAAACTGACTGACGGGAAAATATGCAGTCATCGCACCTTAAATGAATAATCTCATAAGCCGATTTGTCACTGCGTCCATTGCTTATGACCGAACCAGAGATGAGCGCGCGTTGGATATTTTGTACTCGTATGCATGAGATTGCAGTGAAAGTTGACGTTGACGAGCCTTTTTCGAACATTTATTGGACGTATGTCTGCCAAACGGAACTATATGCATTATTATGACTCGAGCCCTGTTATGCATATATTTTTATGGGTCTTAGGGCTCGTGTCTTAATGTACATAGTTCCGTTTGGCAGAGATACGTCCTACTTTCTTATGAGCAATCTGTTTATGTTCCCGAGTAAAGAGGTGAGTATGGATGCAACCGCAGTACAGCAATGTAGCATTGTATATGTGTATATAGAATAGTATACTCGTACTGTTCTGCCGTGCTAAGGAAGAACGCCGTATGAACATTCAAGAGTTGCCAAATTTCCCTTGATAAAACATGTATTTTTGATGACATTCATGCACATTTTTCCTTGAAATTTTCAGATATTTTAGATTAAATTGTGTACAAAACTGTCTGAAAATTTTGGAAAACAGTATTCACAATTTTCCTAATAATATAAGTATTTATCGAAGGAAACTTGGCAACAGCTGAAGGCTCATACGGCGTTCTTCCTTGGCACGGCAGTATTGAGGAATGGAGTTAATAATCGAAAACTAGGGGATTTTAATGAGCAATCTTGCGTAAAAAATTAAAGAATCGATGGTTAAATTCTATATTTTTTCACATCATACTAACCCAATGGATATTCATTTTACTAAAACAAAGGACTTGAAAATTTAATACAGATTTGCGTTGACTCTCTCTGTATACTTTTATAATTTATAATTTTAATTGAATTTCGTGTATTAAACCTCAAGCAATGAGGATGATAATGCGATTACTACACGAAATATAGATTTTAAGTGTGAAAATCATTCTAATTACAAGTAAAATACTCAAATTTTATCGAATTGACATCAAATTTTTTTCTGAAATGTTGACCCTGGTGGTGATGCAATCTTACATTAAAATGACTCAATATTTTTCAATAAAATATCACCTTTTGCACTCGCACATTCCAAATTCCTTTTACCTGCATTTTTGCCACCTCACCGTCATTCCTCACGGAAATTTGGTCTGAGTCGGATCTCCAATACTGTCTGCAAAGTTTCTGGCAAAACATAATTTATTAACCTAATGCATTTATGCATTTTCAGGCTTCTCCAATGACAAGTTTGTTTTGATTTCATTTTACGGTCGAAATTCCCTTTGTAGATGAATCAAGGCCCATTGCAATTTGCAATATTTTTTAATATTTATGAGCGTTTAACTCATCGGCAATCATCGGGAAAACCAGGTCGAGCACATAGAGGTCCATCGGCGTTGCCAAATTGACGTTGGAAAAAACACGCATTTTCTAGAAGATTTGTCAAAATTTTACTTCCAATTTTTCGGAGGATTTTATCCGCAATTTAGCCTAAAGTCTCTGAAAATCTCAAGGAGAAATATTAATAATTTTTCTCGCAAAAAAGTATCTCATCGGATGCAATTTGGCAACATTCGAATGTTCATGCGGCGACTTACCTTAAAATACGGAGATGCGGCCTGAAAATTATTCAATTATTTTAGATTGCGCCGTGGGGTGTGCGATTGCAAGATAATAAATGTGCACGATCGGCGCGAATCCTCTGATATGCTGCAGACTGGGTCAGCCCAAAATTTGCAATTCGAAACCGAGGGGTTCAATGCAAAGTTATTTTGCCGGTCAAAATTCGTCGCTCGATCACAATTCTCGCTGTTTTTAGTCGAATTTCCGCGTGAGATTCAAATTTGGTTCAAGTCTTGACTCACTGAGATAATCTCTGTTATAACGGAGAAAAATTCCCTCCAATTTGGAAGTAATTAAAATTAGTGGGGTAGACAAAGGGGGCAAGAGAATTTGAGTTTCCTTCCTCCCTCCCTCCAACCGTAGTCCGACAATTTCCTCCAAAAAGGTCACTTTAACTTTTATTATATTATATATTATTATATATTGACCATAGGTACCGCGCTGATAAAAAAATTTCTGATTAGCCCCTAACTACAATATTCGGTTCTCCATGTTGGCCGATATAGGTGAATTTCTGCAAGTGGACTGGGTCAACTTTTTCCACCAGATTGGCAAGGTTGCAACCCATAGGAGAAAAATGCGATGTTTGAGTCAAGAATCAAGCTCAGTAAGTCAACGTTTGCATCAATCCGCTTTTCGACCAACCTCGGGAGAAGGGTCGAGAATTTTGGATGTGACCGTCAGTGGCGTGGCGTGAATTGCGATGTATCGATTGTTATGCCATTTAAACCTATGATAAAAAATTGATTATTTAGGAGTTCGCTGCGAACATCCTGTTAATCAATCTTTCGTGAGTCCCCAAATAAAGTGGCAGCTCTGTCAATGTATTTGCTCCCTATCTTTGCATGAAGAGTTTGTCTTGATGTAGATGTGGACTCTCAGGATAGCGTGGGATATCCCCTCCATTTTGTCCTCAACTTGAGAGCTTTTTTTGAGCTTGAGAGTTGCTTTCAGAGAAAACCAGTGGCACCATCGTGTTTCTCGCGAACTTTTATATAAGAATCAGTGGTCAAATCGCAAATTTCTCATACATGCAACATCTCCATTGACTCGATCCACTGAGCGTCGCCCAGAAGAATCTCGTTTTGTGGTGACATAACGGAGGTTGGCAGTAAGACAAAAAATTTTACGCGGAAATCCACCTGAACAAAAATATCCACAATTTTCGTTCAAAAGTAGATGAATACAACCGTTTATCATAAGTCATCAAACCTCAGGATTAAGTCCTCAAGTGTATTTTGTTGTGGTTTGCAACCCTGTCCATCGGGTCCTAAAAGTGAACCAAATGCACTCGGGGAAATTTGACTCATGCCGGTGCAATGCAGCGTGGTGAGTGGGGACGCGAGGATTTATGCGTCAGCAGAGCTGACTGGAGCAGCAGCCGTGATCGAAGATCAGCAGCCAACCGTCAGCCAATCCGACAGGCCAGGTGGTGCTGACCGCCTGCTTTGCCAGCTTATGCGTATAGTGCTCAATTCTAAAGTAGAGATGGAACCACAGAAAGGATTTAAAATGTCGCACATTTCAACTTACTCAGAATCGGTATGAAACCAATTTTAGCAGGATTTGGTACCATAACAGTGTTGATTCTAAACCGAGTAAATAACTATAGCTCACTTGAATGAAAGCAGAGTATAAATATGTAGTATTGGAGCAGCCGGTGCTGGTGAATAACTTTATTTTATATTTTATTTTTTTTTTTTTTTTTTAAAAAAAAAAAAAAAAAAGTCTATTTCATGTGAGAGATACATAAAAAACAGCTGAGCGCTTCTCTAATAGGAACGTATTTGAGCTTTCCTGCTTGTTTCCATCTCGATTTATGCGCATCTTGCTGCCATCAACAAATTGTAAGGATATTCAGAAAAACGTGATATGGACTTGACAAATTCCGTCATTAATTTTATTGAGGTCACATTTCGTCGCTCATCTGACGTAAGGGCGTATCTCTTTTTCCACATGAGCCTCGGAAAGCATAGAGTCGTACGGAGATCAGGGCTCATGTGGCAATTGAGATAAGCCCTAACGTCAGAGTAGCGACGACTTATAGGATAAGATATCTAAGGACTTCAACGCCTGGGTAGAAAAGACGTGTTAAGGAGCGAACTCCAGGCTTTTTTAGTGTGCTCATTGTTAGCTTCGCACTGTTATAGCTCAAAAAAGTCCACTCATTTATCTGTATCCTCTGTGTGCAAAGACTCTACTCGTATGAGGAGAAAAAATATATGAACACTATCAACATAAATACTGAGCAAAGTTCCACCGATCTGAAAGCGAGCGACTTTCATCGGGAGAAAATCCAGATCCACTCGGCAACAAAGCACCAGAACTGGTGTCAGGAGCCGTGACATATCCTACATAATTATGTCCTCCCGAGATCAGAGCAGACTATGCTTTATGCATCCAGGATGTGATCGCGGTACCAGCACCGTGAACTTTACAAGAAAAGCACGATAAACTTTGATCCGCAACAATGTTCGTAAAAGACAGCATGTCCCGTGGTTCCTGGGCAGCCTTTCGAAGGTGATCTGAATTTCCAAGATGTCGGAGACAGTGCGGGTTGACCCTCGCCCGTACTTCCTTTGACTCTGCTTGGCACCTCTCCACTCTTCCATCATTCTGTCTTTCTGAATTCTCCTGAGAAAATGTCCACAAACCGCGCAAAACCATCTGGTGCACAATAATAATGTCCGTGTTTCATTGTTATTGCCGGTTACATTGAGTTACTTTTTTTTTTTGTCAGATCAATCAAAAGGATTATTTTGGTTATTTCGACTGAAACCATAGATTACACTGAGACACCGAAGGCTGAAGCAAATGTCTTGACCTGATGTACTTTTTGTTTCTCTTACAGTCGCGTTGAGGCTATAAACTTACGAGTTGTTCTTGCTAACGCATTCTGCTACCACTAAAGTTAGCCTGGTTTGAGCCTGGTCACTTACGCTTGATTTTCTATGCAGTTGCAAATTTTCAATTCAAAGCTTTGGCCAATGTGATCCGAAGAGAAACTAACCAAACATACGGACAGCATTTTTAAGTTACTAAGTGTTCTAATGGATCACTAGACAAGGTACGAATTTAAGCATTCCGGTACATGTTTCTTAACCAAAATTTCACGTAGAACACGATTCGCGCAACGAAAATTACTGAAACCAACTCCTAACGAAGATATTAACCTTTTCATTTCACATTGGTTACGAGGAATTTGAACTGCCCGCTCACAAGAAACTCAAAGCTCTACGTGAGTCAAATCGCGCACGACAACGGTCTCAGCAAGTTTCTTAATCGAGCAATATTCATTTCCCACCATGTGTTGTTCGAACTATAGGCAATTTGCTATAGCTGAGCCAAAGCGTCAAGATTGAGGTTGCCAGATTTTTACATCGCGCAGAGACTGTCATGATAACGTTTAGCGCGCGATGTGAATCGCGTAGAGCATTGGGTTTTCATGAGTGGGTGGTTTGAATTCACGCATCAAGAATCATTAAATATCGTTGTGAGGAGTTGATTTCGATAATTTTCATTGTGCGCATCGTGCTCTACGTGAAATTTTGGTCACGGATCACATATCAGAGTGCTGAAATTCGTACCTTGTCTAGTGGTCCATTCCCATATTAACACAAAATGTCGGTTACTTTTTTGAAGAAATGCTTGACGTCAACATGTCTCAATATTTCGTCGTGACATTTATCGGAAAAATTCTCCTGAACCTTTTCATGCATTCCGCAAAGCGTTAAAATGTCTTTCCTTCGGTGACATTACTTGGGATTAAGTGCAATAATAGATTTTAAGCACACATTTTCCGATTTCGAACACTTGCGGTGAGGGTAACAAAACAGCTGGAGCCGTTTCACGACTTAATTGAAATGTTTCTATCAAAACCTTAATTTCGGCAGACATTTTTACGTTAGAGTTCCTTATTAGGTCTGAGTGACCTTTGGGGGAAAATATTTCCAAACTATTTCTTACATGCATCATACCCGTTGAAGGTTCTTTACCGTGGTGACACTGCAGGGGATCAAGTGCATAAATAGATCTCGTAGCACTAATTTCCTAATCTTGCGGTCTAGGTAACCGGACGGACAAGATCGTTTTAGGTTCGGTCGATGTGACCTGTAGAATGACGTCAATGAGAAATCAAGTTTTTCGAGGCTTTCAATTCGTCCAGCTCGAAATGTTTTCCCTCTTTCGCTTAAGCCTACTCCGAAAAAGATAGGATCAAAGCATTTTCTGCAGTGTCGCACAGTGGATCGATTCAATAGGGAAGAGAATTTGGAAACTTTAAAAGAGCTTATAACTCCGTTTGTACAAAACTTTTTTCATTGGTTTCCTCGTTGAATTCCTTTCAGAGAAACCCCTAAAAATTTAAAATGTGACAAATTAAACATCAGAATTCGCAGTTTTAGTTTCCGGCCTCTCTCTGATTGACTCAATCCTCCGTGTGTCGGTTCACTTCGACAAAAAGGCAAACTTAATTTTCTGGCGCGCTGCACAGTAGATCGAGTCAAAGAGAGAGGTCAGACATGAAATATTTGACTAAAACTGCAAATTAAATTTTTATTTCGTCATATTTTAAATTTCAACGGTGCTTTTTGAAGGACATTTTACGAGGAAACCAATAAAACCAATTCTAGAACCTCAAATTTTTGTATAAACGGAGTTATAAGCGTTTAAAGTTTCCAAATTTTGTCCGACCTCCGCTATTGACTTGATCCAAAGTGCATCGGTTCACTTCGACAAAAAGGCTAAACTAATTTTCCGGCGCGCCGTGGCTTTTATTCGAGAGCAATTCCCGTTTGATGGCGTTTTCTACATTTTCACGCGGGCTCAGAGTCGCTTTTCATCCGAGAAAAATGTGGCCGAGGGGAAAGCATTTCTCGAGATTTTATCTCACGCTCCTGATTATTTTCACTCGTCTATGATTAACGAAAAGAGACGCCTGGATAATGGTTAATTATTTTCTAAAATTAGACCCGGGAGTTGAATACACATTTGGAGTATGTACATTGTTTCTTATGGCATCTGAAAAACACTCATTTTATATCTGCAGGTATTCGCTCTTGTGTGCAGTTTAGAAGACGAGAAATGTGATAAAAATATGCAATTAGTTGAGTGCGGAGGTAGTTTTAGCTCTTGTTATAAAGTTTAAAAAAAATAAAAACATAATACGTGGCATGACCTAAAATTGATCCAGTCATATTATCTATTAATACCTCATTCTCATTATAGGATGTGTTACTGACCCCTGAGAATGCACTTGTGCCAAGTGAATAGCCGTGTGATTCACTTAATAGCATTCGGTCTTCAATTTGCCGTGAGAAAATACTATTTCTAATCCACGAAGGCAGCTGTCAGTTTGGGAAAGTACGGATAAATATATGTATAATTCTATAATAAGCCAGGCATAGTGGAGTGTAGTCCAATTCATAGTTTTTTACAGCTGGACTTATATCTTTTCAGTGCCAGATTTTGAATTTTGGACTAAAGTTCCCCAGCAATGCGTTCGATAAAACGGTCCACATGATGATATGCGGAACTACTCTTCTTCTGGCTCATCCATGAAATCACCTATCTGCATAGGACACTAATTGTGCATATGTTGTTTTAACATGAACCAGAAGTCTCTCATTGCAAAATGTAGTACACAAGTGTATAGTTTATGTTTGTCCACGTTCCTATATCAATGATTTGTTGTTTAGCTGCCTGAGAAATACTGCGTTATAAGGCTACAAACCGGAGCAGAGAAATTGTCCCTTCTCATCCCATCAAAAAGGGTCTAACTACAAAAGAAAGTCCTGAACAAAATAAGATAATACGATTGCTCTGAGTCAATGAATACTAAAGCGAAAGATGAATGAAGCCATAAAAGTATCGTAATCTTTCTGGCGTTAAGGAGAGTTCATTGAGTTCATTGAGTTCATCGAGATCTTAAAATCTTCTGAATTTTCTTAATTTTTCGTGCATACTTCGGATGCTCATAGATTGCTCCGCACATACAAGTGACCACATACAAACTTGTCCATGTGTTATGAGACTTACGGGTTTTAGTTTAATCGAAATAACAGCGCATGAGAAGTCATGTTTCTAATGCACCATTTTCAAACACCGAGTTTAAATCACACCAAGAACAGTGGCGTGGCGTGCTTTGCGATGTATCGATGGTTATGCCATTTAAACCTATGGAAAAGGATCGATTGTCAGGATGTTCGCAGCAAACACCTCAATAATCGATTCTTTACCATAGGTTTAAATGGCATAACAATCGATACATCGCAATTCACGCCACGCCACTGACCAAGAATGACTCACCCCCGAGGTAGAATAACGTGCTAAAGATGCGTTTAAGGACGGTAAAGAATGAATGAAAAGTAAAGTAGCTCACTTCCTCGCGTCTTGACAAGCATTCGAGCATGTTTTAGCCGACATAAAAATGTAACGTTGCCAATAAAGCATGACCACTACTGCTGCATCTAACGCGAAAGCTCTAATGCCGCCAAGTGCTTTGAGGAAGCGTGCCAGAACAGGAATGCCGCGCTGCCAAAACGCGCGTTAAAACCACCATACGGAACTCACCATTGGTTGAAAAAAAACAATTCCCTATCGAATAAAAAGTCGTCGTTCCGAGGGAGAGGAAATTGTTCTCTCTGAGCCGTCTTTTTGAGCTCAAGACCTTGGAGAAGGGAACTTACCAGATTTTTACTATCGATTTAGACGGCCCAAACTCCTATTTTTTCCATAATTCTAAGTTCATTCTTCTTGATCTTCTTTTCTTCCATATTTTCCCTCTGTCTCTCCTTCTTTTCGTCTTCTTCATCTTTCCTCCATGGATAACCCGATATCCTGGAAAACTTTTTAGCCCAGTCGGACCTGCCAGTAAAGCTCATAATCACCTGAAATTATTGGAAAAGGCACCTCAGAGCTTCAAGGGATCACCTGAAGTCCTTGTGCATCCTTTTTAAGCGGAACTTTCCTCACGATTCTCTACCTTATTTTCTAAGACATATTTCGATGAGGATTTTCAAAACGCCGCCGATTGGTAGGTTTAAGAGCTTTTTTGTATTAATTTTAAACTTCAGTTGAAATACACCTTTAAAGTTAGTCAGATTGAATTTTTGAGAAGCTTAACTTGGTCGGAATGTAGAGGAAAATTTGCGATACACGAGCGTGAAGCTCGATATCCTGGACAAGGTGCACATCCTGGGCATTACCGTTAAATGCATTCGTGCCCTTTTCAAAGACGGCTCTGCAATTCATCATCGCAGTGCGCGTCTTTGAGTCCATATATGGAGAGGATGGCTATCCATATCTTTTCAGCGCCGAAAATTTATGCCGCTTTCCTATTGGTCGATAGAAATCTCACGTCTGTAATTAGATAAAAACGATCTTTGCGGTAGACTTGCTTCAACAGTGTTCTAAGTTTAAACCGCAAGACTGCAGAAGCGTGTACCAGGGGTAAAACTTTTCCTTTTATTTTCCTTTTTTCCCCGAGTACGTCCCTCTTCCAAGGCTATGGCCTCCAAAATCTCTGCAAAAATCATTGTTGCACTGATAACCCTTCCTCCTCCCATAGCGTCACGTAATTTATAAACGTTCCCTTTTAGTGTCATTTTTTCCTACTTTTGCGTTAAAGTCTCCAAGATTATGGCATTCCAAAGTTGATTCAGGCAAGCATTTGATAGGTATTTTGTCATGCGTAGGGCTATGACCTCTGTAATTTCTGTAAAAATCATCTGTTTTACAAATTTTGGTAAAAAGTCTTATCTTAAAATTGAACACAAATCCTGTTGTGTTGCGAAAGAGAGCCGGAATTGCAGTTCGAGATGAGCCTCGTACTAACCGTCGCTCCTCTAGTCTGCTGACGTAAGGGTGTAACTAAATTCCAAGTGATCCATCTTCTCCATAGAACTCCATGCTTTCCGGAGTTCACGTGGAGACAAAGGTACGCCCTTTCGCCAGAAAGGCGTCAATAAGAGCGGGTGCTAACCGTTACTCAATCAACAATACAGTTACGACTCTTTTTCGTAACACGGCAGCCTCTCCAGCCTGGCGGTTTAATAACCCCTGAACATTCTGCAGCGTGCCTTCATGTACTTACAAAAAAAGGTACAGGCCGTACAGAAATACCGTCCATTCCGGGCTCGGAGGCCGAAAGTTCCGGCTGCTGGAGCCTGCTTCGACTGCTCCGGGTGCTACGCCCGGACCTTTCGGCCTCTGAGCCCGGAACGCGGACGGTATATGTCTACACAGCCCATACGCACGGCTTCCGCACGGCCGGTGTTTTTCTTCAGTTTGGAGATACGTGGTTTCTGACTGAGGCCATAGAGGTGTCACTTCTGGTCGGCCAAATACGGCAACAGTGGTAAGAGCCCGCGTTCCTCGCTGAGCGACCCGACTAGCGCGGACAAGTGCCCCGGAGTGCGGCTGCAGCGGCGCGGCCGATCTCGCGCCCGACCGCCCGGTCGTTCGCGAGCGTCCCACCGACCTTGAGGTGGAGGCTTCAAATGTCTGGCATGCTTGACTCCCAAATCGAAGGCTTCCTATTCGATTCCGACTCCGCGGCTCTGAGCTGCGATCTGCGCTGTCCGCCTTTTTTTAACGGTTCCTCGCTCGCCGACGCGACGCCAGGCACCGACGCGGCCGGCTCCTTGTCCGCAATGCTTTCCTCGAACTCGAGGACTTCGCCGAAATCGCTACTGTTTTACGCAACGAGTGTTACAGAGCAATCGGCGTTGCACTCATGAGCGTAACTTTATGTCGAGGTTGTAACGCATTCGATTTCTATCGAGAGTTAAACTGCGATTTCTGCCTAAAGTTTTCGAACTCTTCTTTTCCATCTTCTCCTTCTTCTACTTATACTTGTCTTCCTATTTTCTTTTCTCTGTTCTTCCCCTTCCTCCTCTTCTCCTTTTTCTTCTTTGCATCCTTTCCTTCTTTTTTTCTATCTCTACTCCTCCTCTCCTCCTTCTTTCTCTTTTCAACTTCTTTCTAGCTTTTTCTTATTCTTCTTCTTCTGTTTTTCATCATATTTTTCCCCTTCTTCTAATGCAACTTTTCTTACCTATTTGCTTACTTTACATCTCCTTTTTCTAGGTACTCTTTATCTTTTCCCCCTCTTCTTTCTCGTCTTTATTCTTCATTCTTCTTTTTTTCTTCGTTCTTTTTCTTTCTTCTTTTTCTTATTAACCTTATTTTTTCCTCTCTCTTCTTTTCTTATTCTTTTTTTCTTTGTTCTTTTTTCATTTTTTTATTCTTTCTTCATGTTCTTTATCCTGAACTTTTCTTGTTCTCCTTTATTATTCTTTATTCTTATTTTCTTCTTCCTTTTCTTGTACTTGTTTTTTATTCTTTATTTTTCTTTTCTTATCCTGCTTCTTCTTCTCCATCTTCTTTTTCATCTTCTTCTTCTTCTTCTACTTCTCCTTTTTCAATTTCATGTACTCCTTAGTATCCTGGAAAAATTTTTAAGCTGAAAGGAACCATACAGTTTAGCTTAGAAACTCTTAAATTCATTTAAAAAATCGATTTTAGGTGAGGCAAGCTGCCTTACCGAAGAATCTGCAAGAATCGGTTGTTTTTTATACATTTAAATGGAGGAAAACCAGTGTTGCCAACTTTCAAGAATCGCCACCGGCAGGTGCCACCGAAGTTGCCGGTTGCCGGACCTTGAGTCGACGCGACGCGACGCCGCGCCGCGGATGCGTTTTCCAGCCCTCTCATTATGCGAATTTTATTTCAAGGCTCGGATCTTCACTGGAAGTTCAGTCTGGTTCCGTCTCATCAATCATCAAACAAATCGTTAAAAGTGATGAAATTTCACGATGTGGATTTTTCTTGGAATCAACTCGCGTATGGTGCCTCCGAAATCGTGCACCAGGAACTTGAAGCGTTGGGATTTATCGTCACTGGAGCAGAGACGCATTGAGAGAATGCCGCCATGTTACGGAAAAACATCGTATGAGCCGTCAGGTGTTGCCAAATTTCCTCTGATAAAATACGAATCTATCAGGCGATATTGTAAATATTTGTCTTCCAATTATTCAGACTATTTTGTTCGCAATTTAATCTAAAATATCTGAAAATTTCAAGGAAAAACAAGTATAAATTTCGTAAAAAATACATGTATTATCCGGGGGAATTTGGCAAGTCTCGAATGTTCATACGGCGTTCTCTCTTACCACGGCAGAATGGTTGTCGACCAGGTCGTTAAATTTTGCGTGCGGCGCGGCGTAATCCGACTGGAATTGTCAATCCAATCGCCAATTTTGGATTTCGTACCACTCTCATTGCGGCTCAGTTGCTAACAATTTGCGATCGATTACTCTAGAGGAGGTCTAAAGTTTACAATTTCTTTAAAAAAAAATTATCCTTCTCTTACCTCTAATTCAAATTCTGAAATTCATTTCATATTCCAGTTCTGATATATTCGACTCTTTATTCTCCTTCCTTTAACTATACTCCTCCTTCTTCCTATTCCCTCAAGTCTTCTCCTACCTCCTTCCTATTTCTTCTCTTCGTTTTTTTCTTTTTCTTCTTTATTTGTTATTTCTTTATCCTTATTCCTTCATCCTTCTTCTTCTTCTCTTCTCCTTCTTCATTGGCGGTCGAATCACACTTTCTTATAGAATATACGCTGCACTCCGAAATTAACGACCTTGTCGATATGGTTTTCTGGGTTTTCGAAACTCAGATAACATCGAAAAACCGTGGCGTTATCATCGCTTTCTTCAAAATTATAGTGGAGAAGTGAAAATTGAAGGGAGAAAAGTGAGAGATGGTGAAATTCCTTGATAAAGGGTACTCTTTAACACAATCTCCTTACAAAAACACGAAGACCCTTAACACTAAAATAAAATAGCCCACGAACATTTAGTCAAGGGGTAAGTGGAAATGATAACCCTCCTCCTCTTCCTTTTCCTCCTAAGGGAGACCCCTAGACCCCTGCACATGCATTTCTGCGAAGAAAAGGGTTTTGAGGACGGTTTTTCATTCGATATTTAGAATTTCTAAAAATCTTATGATGTTCTTGTAACATTTTGACAGTATCATTTGCCTGACTATATCCATGTCCATTTGAGGCACTCAAATTAGTAACTTTCCATCTTAGAAAAACAAACCAAAGAACTATAGCACGGCAACCTTTTAAAAGTTTCTTAAATTGCGTTCCACGGTCCTTCGACTTAGTCTCGGATCCAGACAACAAGAGCTGATGTAAGTATCAGCCGTAATGATGTTAGCCAATACCTCCCAGAAAATTAATCACCCAACAAGTTTTTCTCGGCAATTACATTGGCATTTTCTGGTCTTTAATGAGCTTAATTTTATTTATTCAATTAGCGGATAAAAAAATCACCTCAAACAAATAGGAGAGCACTGAAAACCAAAAAGAGAGAGATTGGGATCAGGATTGGGAGGGGAGAGGAGGGTAGCTTGCAAACACATACTCGATCTTTGGAATTCTTCCATCTAAGTTAATGCTCGTTTGCGGCGGAGTTATTTTTGTACCAAAACAAAGGCTCTTCTCTTAATCGATCTAGGAACAACTTTTGGAGTCATTAAAGGCTCTTCAAGTCAAGTTTAAATAAGTCTTGACCAGTTTCTATTGTTTACGACCATACGCATTGTAGATTGGCTTTTATTCCGTAAGCTTATAGTTCCGTTTTGTATTGACCGCTTATTTTTCTACTTCTGCGTTTAAGTCTCCAGCAGTGGCGCGTGGTTGCTTCGATATATATATATCGATATTTCCCCATTTGAAGTTATGGTAGAGAATCGATTATGAAGGTGTTCCTTGCGAACACCCTGATAATCGATCCTTTTACACAGGTTTAAATGGGAGATCAATCGATATATCGCACAAAGCACGCCACGCCGCGCCACTGGTCTCCGGCTCTTTTCGTTCTTTTTGCGGATCTCTGATATCGCGACTTGTTCTATCTTTAGGCAATATTGGTTTGTTCAAAAGTTCGTTTTGATAGTGTATTATTACATACTGACCAAAAATTTATAAAGTGCCTAATTGCTGGCTTTCCACATCAAGTATTTAAAGAAATAATATCTTGTGAAGGGTGCGGTGAGTATCATTTAGATAGCGGCAAATTCATACAACTTTGCATATTCAACGAAAAAATTCCCGGGAAAAATCGATTAAGATCCAACAGTTTTGATTCAACTTGAGAGGAACAAGTTCCATATTTTTCTGAAACAGGAGAAAATCTGAGACTGGACACGCACACACATACAAAACAAACAAGATTTAATGAAGTGAGGAAATACGAGGAGGAAAAAATAAAAGAGAAATTGTCAATGTCTAAGTTTCTTTCGATATCATGTTTTGATACAAAGTGAGATTATTTCCAACCGAAATTTCATGTAAGGGTGGAAAATGACCTTACCTCCCTTTTATTCGAGAGTTGATTAATCGCATTTTTCAAAATTTTTTGAAGTTTGTCCAGAATTTGCCTAGAATGACACCCCTCCCCCGCGCTACCCATAAACATCTCTGAGTATCAAGGGAGGAGGAGATCTAAAGTGTCTAACAAATACCGCAATATGTGGCCGGGAAGGGTGTTAACAAATCCGAAAAATCGCCTAGCGTGAATTATAAACAGCCACAAATTGGTTGGCCATTTTTGCTATCTCGTGTGGCTATGAATTGTCCTTTTCTCCCCTCGAATCTGAAAAAACAAGACTACCCGACCTGTCATAAAATTTTATTTAATTTTCCTTCGGGAACTCAATGTCATCTGACCCAAAAAGGAAGATCCAGTATTAAAAAGGTCCCGTAAATTGCACCCGTTCTGAATGCACCCGTTACAAGGCTGTTGCTTTCACTACCGCGACTAAAACAGAAGAAGAAAGAACCGCTAATTGCACGACCTTGGGTCGTTAAAGCGGCTAGATATACTATCGGGCCGAGGAAAAACGTTCTATGGACATTCCGACGTTGCCAAATTTCTGCCGGACGAACATAACTTATCTAAAACTTGAAAATACTTCTTGCCAAAATTATCTGACAATGGAATTCGCAGGTTATTCTAGAGGTGCTGAGAATTTTGTGGAGAGAAACTCGTAACTATTTTCTTGAATAAATATTAAATCGGAGGAAGTTTGGCAACAGTCAAAGGCTAATAGGACGTTTTTTTTGTACCGCGGTAGTATCGGAGACATGATTAATTAGCTCCAGCAATCTGGTATTAATTGTCTGGTCCCTCTCCGTCCACTCCTAGATTACGCGAAAAAACAAGAGCTTTAAACTATGTGGATTCGCAAGGAGCTTGACAACATCTTTCACAGATTTGTCAGTCTCTAGTTTGCTGTATCTCGTGATGTAAGCGTGAGCGGCGAATATTTCGCGCGTTTCGAATAGCGCCGGTTTCTACGCAATGTTGCCCTGTGCTTGTACGAAATATCAACATTTTTATCCTTATAAGATAGTAATGACCAGTTTCAGGATAGAATTAGTCATGATTTGTCGTTTCCTGGACGAAATAATAACTGAATTACAACGTGTTTAAACACGTTGAGGGGCTCGGAGGACAAGGCGCATAAGTGCAGCTTTTGCTATTTCAAGAAATACGCGTGTTCAAAGTTTCTAAATTACATTAAGCCTTATGGCAGGATGGAAGTCTAAACTCACATTTTGATGCTTTAAAGTCGGATTCAAGTTGTGAATTTTTCACAGAATATACTTTCAAACTAGTTTCCGTCGAGTTTATGAATCTCAATTTTTTCCAAAACTGCACTCATGCGCCTTGTCCTCCAAGCCCCTCAGTAGAGCTTTTTTAATTCAGAGTTTTCCTGATTTCCCCTGCAATTACATGAAAAAATCGGCAAAATTTTGAGCAGGATTTGGACGGTCAATTGTGTAAAAATTAGGGCGCACTAGTTTGTTTTCACACAACACACTCTGTACACAAAATCATTACCGATACGTTTCACAGTTTTCTTAGAACAGTAAAACCCCGAATATCCGGCGTGACCTGTGCCTGGCCCGGCTATGTTTCCTCATCTTAAAACAAATAATTTATAGAAATTGACCTTTACTGAGGTAAAGGCTAAACGTCACGAGCCTCCTTTTTTGGCTATCGTCCACAATTCATATTGTCCGAAGGACTTCTTCAAATCTGATTTTCTCATCACCAATTTTTTTGAAATTGAAATATGTAAATACAAGGATAATTATACGTTTCATGCAATTGAAAATGCTAATCGAAAAAAAGGTGTCGATTTATCATTCAGGACTTCAAACAACTCTCGGTGGACCCCGTAAACTGACCCAAAGTGGTAATGATACATTATTTCGCGACTAAAGTTGTGCGGGCCCGCCCCACGCTGCCCAAATTCACTACAACGGAGATATTAATAAAATACTGCGAAATACCGTTCGATTCACCTTGAATAAGGCTAGAATTCTATGTACCAGTTAACAATGCCGTAATTATAAGAGCATTAGCCCGAAAATTTGCGCAGCACATAGAGCACACGGAAAATGTGATTCATAATGAAGTTTGGCCGGAAAGTTTTGATCTATTGTGTACGTTTGTTATATCTTTGGTTTTAGATTTAAGTAGATCTGTCTCTTGTTGGTTTTACACGTTTTTTTTTTTTGGGGGGGGGGGGTCCTAAAATTTATCGGATCGTTTTTTTTTTGTTTTTTTTTTCGAAAGTTGTATGTTTATTTTAACTTTGTACACGTTTCAGTTTATTCGTTTCTTGGGAATTTGGTGCATTTGCTGCGCTCTATTTTCCCTTTTTTTTTCTACTTATTTTATCTATTTAATTTCATCAAAATGATGATAAAAACGCCGTGATCTTGATGTTATTTAAAACTCACGCTTACGAGGCGGGAATCGCCTTGGGGGGGGGGGGGGCAGCTGGAGCCGTGGAATGGCCAAGGGGGTTCACCCTCTGGTAAAGTACATTAACTCTGCTAATTCCATTACTTTTCTCGTTCATTAGCGGCAGACACAAGGATGAATTTGAAACCATAAATGCAATAAGGGGATTAGTGTCTCATTAGACGTGATATTTTTATGATAGTAAGTAGGTAAGTGCATCATTTTTATGACTGCGTTGAGCGCGAGTGGTGAAGGAGAGTTAAGTATACTCTTAAATGCAAGGCTCCGGTCAAACGATCCTATAGCGAGGAGATGGATTTCATTCACGGCAACATTGTATTTCTGCCGCGATATGAAATATGAACAAAATGCATTGCAAAAAGAAGGCGAGTACTCCATGTACATTAGACACGTTTTTCTATCGTATTTTCAATAAAAATCGATATCACTGCCATCGTTAGCGGTTCACCAATTCCTTAGCCAATCTCAGAGCTCTAAAATATCACTTGATCAACGGAGAGAAAATTTTGAAATGGGCCCGACGTAGAAAAAGAAGAAGGGAAAATGAAATGATTTCAAATCTAACTTTAAACACTCCCGTATTACGTCAGGTGCTCGTTACAGGGAAACTTTGATCTTTAAGTGTATAGTTTAAAATGACTTTCAGAGTAAAACCTGAGGAAAGATAGCAAAAAGTTTTGCCTGAATCGATAATTCGTGACGTTTATTCGTATCCTCATTTTCCCTTTTAACAAGTTGAAGCCCTGAACATCGCCTGCGTCCAATTTAGAGTTGCCAAATTATTTTAGTAACATTTTTTTCGAATGAAAGGAAAAAAAACATTATCAGTAAGCTCTTTTAGGTCCTAAACTTGATAGACGTTCAGTGAACCCTCCTTCCTATTTAGAACAAAAATAATTAAGATTTCTATTTGAAACTACTCCATATTTTCAAGTAAAAAAGAAAACAAAAATGCAAAGATTGTGAACATTTTTCAATGTTAAATCAGATAATTTTTAGGATATTTTCTTGATAGTTTTGAAATTTATTTAAGTTTGGGGAACGATTTTTAGAGAATTAAAGTTTGAATATCGTATCTTATAAGGATATCTTATTGGAATACTTCATCATATTTGTATTATTACGTTTCATCACAAAACTCTTACAGTCAGTAATTTAAGAAAGTAAAGCGAGAAACATTCCAAAAATATTTTGAAAATTTCGTTGGAAAACACGGCTTCTTTCCATTTGTTGTGAAATACATTCCTCAACCTGACAGTGTCCTACCGCAGTCCAGTAATTCTTTCCCGCACTGCTTAGCGCACGCGCGAAAGAAAGGAAAAAATGAACTTAAAAAATCGAGATTTCATGCACGAGGCGTGAATGATCGATTAACGATATTTCCCATTTGAAGCTGGTAAAGAATCGATTTTTGAGACGTTCGTTGCGAATACCCCGTCTATCGATCCTTTCCACAGGTTTAAATGGCAGATCAGTCGATATATCGCAAAACACGCCCGCCACTGACGAAGACAGGAACGTTGATTGGCGGAAGCGAGCGAGTGGCGACTGACTTGTTCAATCCGTCCTTGATATTTAGAGACAACGATCATAATTACTGTGATGTGAAAATAAAACGTTTGTTAACCGTATCAAAGGCGAGCAAACCAGGTATCGACTCCTAGTGTCAATAATTATTGCAAATGCGGCGCGCCGCTTTAAAGTGCGAGACTTATGAACGCGTAATCACTAACGGGGGACCTCAACCGCTGTACGAAGGAAAAACACCGTATGTGCACCTAAGTGTTGCCAAATTTCTCCGGATGAAATATACACTGGTAAAAAAAAACATTGGGTCTAGAATCCAGACTCTTGAAAAAATTGACAAGAAAAAATACTCTTGATTCAATCAGATTTTTGCCTAAATCAAAAGGAAATCCTATCAAATTATGAAGCGTGGTTCTTGAGTTAAGCAAAAATCCGATTGAATCAAGAGTATTTTTTCTTGTCGATGTTTTTAAGAGTCTGGACTCTAGATCCAATGTGTTTTTTTTCCAGTGTACATTTTCGAGTTAAAAAATTAATATTTTGCCTTAAAAATCTTAGAAACGTTATATAGATTGCGTTTCGAACGAAGTTCCCTGGAAAATTCACTTGAAATATTCACAAATCTTCAAAAAATGTAAAGTTTATCAGGAGGAATTTGGCAACGTCCAAATGGTCATACGGTGTTCTTTCATAGCACGACATTCAACGAGTCAACGGTACAAGGCGAGGTGCGAAATCGTCCGCTCCGGTGCTGAGTTGATTGGCATTTCACGTTCGTTTTCATTGGTCGCAGCTCGGCCGGTTGGAATTTATGTGATTGCCCAAGGGGAAAGGAACCTTACATTTATTATACGAATAACAGATTTTTATTGGAGCGGTTTTTATGATGGGTCGCAAAATCGGATTTCAAGAGTACGTCGGAGGACCATCTCTAGTGTCCTCACTGAGAAAATATTTCCGGTTGATGCGACGAAAATTCCTGTCGTGTCATATTTTAAAAGGGACAGTTTTCTCGGTTTAACGTCTAAGTGACGGTCGATTTAGCTCACTTTTGAGCCAAGAAAAGGCGTGACGGTTCTTATTGAGCTTGAGCGAACCTTTGGTTGAGCGAATGACATCCGTGATATAGGTGTATAACTTTGAAGAGCATATCACGTTAAGTTTGTCAACCGCATTGTGCGAGAGGCTATGCAATTTTTTGCGCAATAGCTATGTGTGTATAAAATAGTTCAAACCGGAAACTGTTTGGTTTAGTTATGTAATGATAATTTCTTTTCCTCACCCATTAATTTTCACGACAGTCGTGTGCTTTTCACATACTTTCTCTGGACAATCCAAAAGACGTAAGACGGAGTTTTACAAGTTTTTAAAAAGAATAATGTCGTTCCTTTCTGAACGTAAAAACAGTATTTGTCTGGTGAAAGTGTCCTCCCTCCTCCTCATTAAATCGGTGGAATTATAATTAAAACAATGATTCCACCAAAAAAGAAAAATCGGTGGAAACAGCTTCATTATTATTTCTCTGAAAATTACGCGAGAATTTCAGAATATTACGTGCTAAGAGACAACATTTCTGAGTGCATCCACATCAAAGAGTTACCTTTGATCAAATCCACGAAGGCATCTCGGCTGTAATTTGTGGGGGGAAAAACCTGAGAGGAATTTTTGCAGGTTCATTTTTCGAAAAGGAGAGCTGAAGGTGATAAAGTATTCTCCGATGTATATAATTATATCAGCTTCATTTGAAGTTTTCAAAGATATGTGCCGAGTAAAGAGTTGGAGTAAAAATATTTTATATCCTCCTAAGTCCCCCTCCCTTCCCAAAAAGAAGACCTCTGAATTGTTAAGGCAAGTGAAATTACTTTAATTAAATAAAAGGAGGCCTTTGTCGGTACGCTTACTTTTCTACACGTGCGTTAAAGTCTCTGAGGTGACTCCTGCATTTTTCCGCTGTTAGATGTCGATTTTTCGTTGAGTTGCCCGAGAAATTGACGGAAAAATAGTAACATTGAAGGAAACAGAAATGAGACCGCTCGATTTGGATCCTCAGAAAATTAAAAACTTTTGATGCGACTTGGATGAATGCCCATCATTTTGACCCTAAAAAAATATCCCGTTTATAGCTACCAACGATTTCGAGCAATTTTTTTTCGGCCTATCCTATAATCTTCAGTCTCTCAAATTTATATGATTCACATTTATCACAACTTACAAATCTATGAGCTCCGTGCTGAAACTAAAAATTAGAGACCATATGCTTCGGCCGAAATGATATTTTAATCTTATCGGTAAGTAAATAAATTTAAATACAATTATGGACTCATATTCAAACGAGGGTATTTGCGCACTGATGTAAGTACAAGGTTAAGAAAGGAATTTATTTTCGGAGAAGAAGATTCAGCTTCACTCATTTTTTTCCCTTTTTACCATAAATGAGCAATAAAAAAGAAGTAATAAAATAAAGCGGAAACCAGTGAGAAAAAAGTACATTTATTAACCTGCGCGCCTGTTGTCTCAATAAAAATAATTCAAGTCGCCATACGGAGTAAATCCTTTTAAAAATCATCTCAATCATTCATTCTGAAAGTAATCGGGAAATTTTATTATTTGGATTGATGTATTCTCCCCTCACACGATTATCTCTACAATGATTCTGAGTGGTCTTCTTTCAAAGACATCATAAATTATACTTCTTTTTTTCAAACAATTTTTTCTATATTCTAATGTTATTTTCGTACTCATATTATGAATGCCAAAAAACTCCAAAAATTCTTAAAAACAATCGTTAAAACTGATAATCATCAGTTAAGTGGGAATTCTTGTTTTAATGTCCGCATTACGCCGGTGGTATGTTATGGAGTCAATATTGGCGCGCACTCAGTTTTAAGTTTCTGTTTCTTTGTCTGCATTTTATTCGTCAAAGTCTGTTTTTGAGTCAAAAACAGATGCTTATTAGTAGACTTATATTTAGTAAAAGGTATTCTATTGCAGTGACCCAGTTTGGAAAGAATACTTATTTCAAATCTAACACGGATGATTTTCTGAATGTATACATTCACGGTTATTATTGGTGTTCAATGTTATAATTATTTGCACTATTGATTCGGCTCATCATTCTGTTTTCCATCTCACGCAAGAGGTTTCAATGCACTGATTCTTATGTGTGTGTACCTTGAACACTGCTTTGCATATTTTCAACGTCTTTTATAAAACCATGACATTTCATAAGTGTAAAAATATAATATAGAAAATTAATTAATTTTTTCTTCTCTTTTTGCTTGTTTCAGGTGAGTAATAATTTGATACTTGAGGGTGAGACCTGATTGGAAGGATGTGTAAACTTTTTTGGGAGGTATACTTTTCTCGTAAATTTCTCTGATGTAAGTAAAACCTCTTTATTTCTTCGTTTGTTTATTCTTTCCCGAAGAAAACAGAAACATGAATAAGAAAATAACAAGGTAGGACTGTGCGTGGGTCCCCGGACGGAAATTAGAAAACACCGTTATTTTAAGGAACGGTCAGTTAAAAAAAAAACAACGTCAAAAATAGTAAATAAAACCCTTGCAATGTTGGTACCTTATGCTGATTGTCAGTATGAAAAAAAGAGAACCCGACCCGTTATCCAAAAATTTGCATATACATAATGTACGGATGGCTTTTTACTGCTCCGAATAAAAAAAAAGACATAACCTTGCCTTTGTTTTTATCTCGCCTACAGTGACTCAACCTTTCATTGTCAATCACTTTGCCTTTGATTCTCTTGTTACCTGTCTCCGTATGTTATTTCAGGAGTTTCGCTCAGTATTTTTTTCCGTGCTATCAGAATTCTCAGTCTAATCAAAATGGAGACTTGGTGCATTTCTCAGCTGAGCAGTGCTTCGTGATTATGAGGATTGGTAATCATTTTTGAAAAAGCCGATAAGTTGCTCTCAGATCGACTCAGCGGGACCACGCGACCGGTCCTTTGATTAAAAAAATTCATTTTTTTCCTCCTTTGTGTCTTCCGTCCGTTCTTCGGTTTTATTCCTGTTTTATCGACTTTCAACTCTGCAGTTTTTTCCGCTCTAACGGTCACGAACTGCCCCTTACTTACAGTCTTTTATTATGCATGAAATTAGCAACCTGCGTCATCGTCGAATTCTTTGATGTGGTATTTTTGAAAGCTCTAACTTACAGATGACGGTAGTTTTCGACCGGTGAATGATTGTATTTTGTCCCCTATCGAAAAAAATGCTATTGACAAAAGGGAAATTGGTTTACTTTGCCATTAAGTATATCTTTATATTGAATAGCCTGTTTAGAGAAAATATAACTTCCTGATGGGGAAAAAGTTGTTATTCGTGGAAGAAAAGAGGAATTATCTTGAGTAGTAAAAGGAGGATCGTGTACCTAATGATTTTCCTCTATTAAGTCCTCAACTTGTCATTTTAAAAAAAATTAATTTTTTTGTAATTTCTTAGACCTTTGCACCTATGGCCCTTCGGTACAAGAAATTTTTCACATGGTTTATGTATATTTGCTAATTTTTTGCGAATGAAGCGATTTCATTCGAGAAGTGTTTCGAGTGCATCTTTTCTTAAAAACTTCAGGAACGCTATTTTAAATCGCGATTAAAATTTTCTGAAACATTCAAAGATGGAAATTCACACGTTTTTTTACAAATTTATACTTTTCCGGAGACACTTGACAACGTCTGAAGGCTCATGAGGCGTTTCTCCTCAGCAAACCAGTATTCGGTCTCGAAACTGGGAGGAATCTCGCCTGTATCGAGAGCCCTGCGCGCCTTCCAATTGCTAGCTAGGTGTCAATTTCACACGGCAACCAGGAATAAAAACTGTCGTGGGATACGATAGGCTTCAATCAAAAACCGTTCTGCGTAGCGCTCTGTTGCCGGACCTGTCTGTAAACCCTCGATTTTCGCCGGGAATTTCGAAACCGTACTTGTAAATCTGGTAACACCGTGGGGTCATCGAAAATTGGGTCACTGCCTTCAGCTCGTTGTCAATCATAGTGCGAATATTGCCGCTTAAAAACAACCGGGACGACGCAAAGGCCTGTTATGACTCTTTGCTCTCTGTAAATGCCGCTGAGGTAGCGACGCACTTTTAAGCTCGTTAATGGTAATCGTCCGTTTTAATAGGCGGATCTGGTTAGATGTCAGAGCAAACGCATGAACCCGATCACGCTCTCGGTCTCGATGGAGTCAATCAACACATGCGGTTGATATTGTTGTTAAACACCAATTGTGCAAGAAGTGTATTTGAAATGAATAAAATTAAGTAAAAACACGCGGGGAAGCTCTAATACGTAGGTATTAGAGAAGCGCTCAGCAGTTAGATTTTTTTTTTTTTTTTTTTTTTTTTTTGGAAATGTACGACACAAAAAATACATTATATTTTCCAGTGGTACATATTTCTTTTTCATCAGTTAAAAGGGAATAATCAATGCAGAGAGTGCAAACATTTCGAAATCATGAGTTGAAAAACGCTGACTCCGCGAGTTTAAATATTAGAGCCTAACCCAGAGCGGAGCGGCGTGTTAGCAGCGGAGAACGCGCTTTGGCGCCTACAAACCTAACGGGATACTTCACGCATTGCGCAACGCGTGAAGTATCCGGTTAGGTTTGTAGGCGCCTATGCGCGTGTCACGCTGGTTGCCTGCCGCGCCGCGACGCTTCAAGCAACTATTTCGCGCCAGAGGCGTTGCACAGTATCCTACAAGATTGAAGGCGCACGAAATAACTAGTTAAAGAGGACTTTCAATTTTGACAGCATCTGTTACTGAAAAATGTTTAATTTGGCATTGGAGCGTTTCCTAGGCTCCCGCTTCGGTTTTCATCTTATCATATCCGTACAGTGTACACATGAACATATGGTTTTATCTGCTCTTAGAGTCTGTTCTCTTTCATGACTTGATTCATGAATGAAAAGTTTTTAAGAATGAAGGTAGTAGTAGTAGTATGCATTTATTTTTGAGGTGGTTCCTGTCATTTAAATGAGAAGAAATAAATGTGGACATAACATGTCCACAATTTGGACAATTTTGGACATATTCATGATTGGACATTAAATCATGTGGACTTAATATAGACTGGACTTAATTTTTAGTGGACATAAATAGCGGTGGACATTTATTTAATGGACGAAAGGTAGATGGACAGAAAGTCCTGGAAGCGGTTGAACGGACCGAATAATTTGGTTGTGTGTACCGAACAAAACCTGGTTCCATATGATCCTAACTAGTTTGGATTTACCGAGCTTTTTTTTTCAGTGCAAAGCACAAGGATAGGATTGAAAGAAAAAGACTCGGCTCAAAAGCTGCATTTCTATGGTAGGTACGGTACCGCAGCGGCTGTGTCTTATGGAGGCGACTTTTAACAGGTTCAGAAAAAGTCATCACCGGTGGCAAAAAGCTCGAATGAAAAGAACTCAATACCTGGACTTTTAGACATAATAATAAAATAAGCATAAACTTCCCAGCAAAGACAATTTTCTAAAAGTAAGACGCTAATTTATACCTATTTAATAACATTTAAGGGGGTATTATTAGCTTGTAAAAAAAAATAAAATTGAGAATCTCGAAGGCCATGTTTTGTTAAGTTGGTGAGCCATCCAATCGCTTGAACGTTCTACTATAGAAAGACTCTAGTGGCAAAACGAAGGAAATGATAAAAATGATTATTTTGTATAATATATATATTCAAGTTCACTGGAAAAAAACACATGGGATCTAGAGTCTAGACTCTTGAAAACATTTACAAGAAAACGGACTCTTGATTCAATCAGATTTAAGCTTAAATCAAAAGGAAATCCACTCAAATTAAGAGGCTTCGTTCTTGATTTAAGCTTAAATCTGATTGAATCTAGAGTATTTTTTCTTGTCGATATTTTTAAGAGTCTGGACTCTAGATCCAATGTGTATTTTTCCAGTGTTGGTTTCAAAAATGCAGTAGACTCTAGAATTTGACAACCTTTTCGAGTGGTTTAAATATTTGAGGAGCTGCAATTTATTCGTATAAATGGTCAAAGAAAAAATTTATTGTCGTAGGAAATTTGGACTTAAGAAAATATTGCGCAACTACAGTCATTTGCGCGCCGGTGCAAAAAAACAGGAATATGATTTACGCACTCACTTTTTTCGCGAGTGAATATTCCTGGAGATCCTTTCATACTTGAGGAACAGTTTGATTCATGAACTCATTCATACGGCGTAAAACCACTTCCTCGTGCTTTGAATCATCTTGCCGGACAACAAGAAAACATACGGTATATGAATTACGCTGGGTAATTATAACGGTCAATTAATCTTACTTTATGCATTTTACTCTCAACTTCATTGCGCAAGCTCATTTTTTTTTTTTTGAGCACGTGGTGATAACTCATCATAGAAACGGTTCAGTTTTTTTAAACGTATGTGCGCCTGTCCCTGATCGGACGTAACATTTTTGGGTGCTCTGGTGAACCATGACTTTTAAAATTTTGAGGACAACACTTTCCTTGTTATACATAAATTGTCAGTGGCTGGATTATATCTATTCTTACGGCTGCGCAGAACTCGCCATGTTAGCAACTCGTCATTTGCTGCGTTCATAACCGTCCGGTCTATAAAAAGGAAATTCAGTCTCATTCCGAAATCGGCGATAAGTGTCAGTGAGTCCAAACCCAAACCATTGAAATTCACTCAGAGCCACTTTGCGGAAAAGGCCAGTTTTGTGAGGCAGATGCAAATGGATTTAAATAATGCGTCAGAGCAGGGGAGAGTGAATCATAAACTTGATCAAAGTAGTACCAAAACCTCAGATTTTACAACCTCCTTCGCAGAATTTTTTTTATTTTATAGTGTCATTTTATTCGGAGACACCCACTGGCGGACGAATCCATTCTGCCGTGTCAGGCAAGAACGCCGTAAGTGCCCGCGGACGTTGCCAAAATTACCTGTGGTAAAATACGAATTTTCTGAGAAAATTTTCCATATTTTTCATTCGGATCTTCAGAGTATTTTGTTCGCAATTCAGTCTAAATCATGAAGAATTCCAACAAAAAAATATTCATAACTTTTCTCGCGAATAAATAATTTATCTGATGAAATTTGGCGACGTCCAAACGTACATACGGCGTTTGGTGTTTTGAGCAGGGCTATACTATCCCCCGAGACGGATGTTGGTAAATATTAGCATCCAGTTTTGATTAAAACGAATTGCATTACCCAACCTGGATAGCGCACACGTGTGCATTTGGACGTATTTCTTTTAAACGGAACTATGTGCATTCAGGTATGATCCCTGAGACCCATAAGAATAAATGCATAACAAGGCTCGCGTCATAATGCACATAGTTTCGTTTGGCAGAGATACGTGCATTTGTGCGGCCCGTGGATGCAAAACCCGGATGTGAACAAACGCGAATCTGAGATTTATGCAAACCGAGAATAACTGTTATCAAGCTTTGTATTCTTTTCTATTCCTTTCTTCTTAGTCTTAGATAATTGAAAAACGTGCCTATGCTTCGCAGCCCCCTTGCCTTCCCCCTTCCTTTCTTCCCCTCCCCCTACCCACCCCTCATCCACTCTTCTCCACTGCCCTTTCGAAATGAGATCGAATCACATCTTAGGAGCCTTCCACGCAAATGCGATCCCTGCACGCTGCCGTTTAGAGTAAAAACAGCATAACTCCAATGAAAACGCCTGGCAGATAAGGTGTTCTTACTACCGACATTACGGTAGCCAATGCCTTTTAAACTGGCCCAGGAACTGAACGCGGCAGTGCGGCGCGGCTCACGGCTGAAGCCAAGCGCGGTGTAGTTCAAACATAGCTATCGGCCGATCGTTGGCGATAAGTGAATTAGAGTCCATTAAAAATGAATATCTCTTTCATTTACCGAGTAAACCCGCCATCAAGCCGGTAGACATGAGGATTGATCCAATTTACACACTTTTAAAAGCTTAAGCGGGGACATAAGTTCTGCGGTTTGTGGTTCGACTCCATGCCAGATTAAAGGACCTAACGCGGGCCTTAGAGCAAGCTCTCGAGCTTGGAAATGATTTACTTAATGCTCTGATACGAGGACGGTTTCCTTGGAACTTTTAATGATATTCTCCCTGATTTCAATCGCGGAGATCGGTGGATTTGCAGTTTAACCTATTATGCGTGTGTAAAATTCCACGAGAAACACAATAATGCCTCTAGTGTTGGATTTATTTGACGCTCCAGCTCACAAACAGGTCTCATTGTTGAGGACGATCTAAAAAGAAACGTTATAATGAACATCCGGAAGTTACGGAATCTTCGCTGATATTTACAGCATACATTTTTTAGGGAAATACTTGAGAATTTTTCTTCTAAAATTTAACAGATTTTTTAGTCACTTTTTAATTTGGTGTATCTGAAAATTCCAAGGAAAAATCTTCACAACTTTTCGTCGGAATAAATATTTTTGGAAAAAGTTCAGCACCCGGCCTTAGGGTGCTCAAAAGATGTCCTCTGTACGACAAAATGTAGTTGTAAATCGCAACCCTCCTGACATAAGAGCTTAACTATACCTTGCAATGAAACCTGCCCTCCATACAATTTAATGCTTTTCCGGGCTCATCTAAATATGCAGTTAAGCTCTATTGTTAGCCGGGCGACGAAATGATCAGATCAGATCGTTTTTTACGACCGGAGAGACCGAATGCTGTCTCGCTGACCTGCATATTGAGCTCAAAAATCCATTTGGTTATACATATTTTGCACCTTTTGAGATATTCATTGAACAAAGTGATTCACCTTCAAAGGCCGGGATAGACATACCCTGGGGACTTGAAATCGTTCGATCATAAAATTCTGAACGAATAAAATCTTCGGGTAAAATTTTAGCATAAATATTCGTCATGTGAGCTTGTTTTGAAGAATACGACAAACGATGCAAATTTCGATGCATAGAGGGTGTGCATATCTGCACTGAAAAATTCAAAGGCCTTCAAAGGCCAGGATAGACATGCCCTGGGGACTTGGAATCGTTAGATCATTAAATTCTGAACGCATGAAATCTTCGGATAATTTTAGCATAAATATTCGTCATGTAGGCTTGTTTTGGAGAATACGACAAACGATGCAAATTTCGATGCAGAGGGTGTGCATATCTGCACTGCAAAATTTCAGCAGAAGTAGAACGAATACAAAACCGGTCTAATGTCCGATGTAGTTCTGATGATAAAGCGCGAATTTGAGTACCCGGTCAGTTGGAAAATTGGTTGGGCTCAACAGCCGGCAAATGGCCACCGGATTTGGAGAAATTATATTCTATGATTTATTACTGCCCACTGTCCACAACTTATACTGATGTATGGTTGCACATTAATTACAACTGCATCTAGAGGGGAGCTTTCGAGACAATGCTGTTTTACGCAAATTATGTGCATGTTGCATATCGGCATTTTTAGTAGATTAAAACTGAAATACAAATTGAAGCTCTGTCTTGGTTATCATCATGTCCTTTCTCTCCTTAAATCAACTGCAACTGTTTAATGCAAGATTCAACGGATAAATGTCAAAAATGGTTTATAGCATCCCCTACTTTTATCCAACATTGTAAATTTAATTATATTCGTATAAATGCTGGCAGTAGTTTCTCGAAAAAATATCCATTTTAGGAGAGGCCGATTTTTCAAAGAATCGCAGTGCAGAATTGTATTCAAGGAAGCTTTTTAAATGGGATATTCTCGAGCACTGCATTTGAACCACACAATTTTATCGGGAAATATTGTCGCAGAATGTTATCAGACAATCTACTAATCTGACGGCTAAAAAAAAAAAATCAAGACAGATGGACTCTCTTTTTGCATACACAAGGTATTCTTGTGACATTCTACGGTCAATATCTTTAAAATGTAAAAGCAAAAGAGTGGCACTTCCAATTTGGGAAATTAAAAATGAGATGGACAAATAGATACTTCAAGGATCAGACGAGCCAATAATCTGACAGAAAAATGTAATATTTTCGAATAAATCAAGGCAAATACACTGCTCACTCCATGCACGCACACGCTATATCCCCATGTTGTTGACTAGAATTATGTTTAAAATTTAAGAGCGAATGCTAGTACATCTAAATTGAGATATTATACATCAGAAGGACAAACAGACATTCCAATGATACATTTTTAACTAAAGACCCATTTTATGCATCAATTATTTTTGCTAATACACTAATCGCATAAAAATCAGTTTATGTATTTGCGTTCTACTTTATATAACTAGCCGCTGTGGCTCGCTTCGCTCGCCTCGCGTCTAGCCGGGGGCTCCGCCCCCTGGACCCCCGGTCACTCGCTTCGCGAGTGACTTACGGCTCGCAAGCGAGCCGTATTCCGTGCCGTAAATGCAAAAAGATGATAAAGTAATGTAATCCAATAAGAACTCTTCTGAATACATGAATACGAGAGGCATTCCTTCCTAAATTAGTTTACCTGTTTTCAGTTCCGTAATGATCTTCCTTGTAAATTTTCAAAAGAAAAACGAAATTACGCGAAATTGCCAAGAAGCATTATGGATAGTTTTCCTGTAAGGGATTTTTCTTCGGGGGGGGGGGGGGCATTAACTGTGAGTTAAATAAGGCGAAGTCCCTCCGGAATATGACAATGTAAGCCCTGCGCACTTGGTATTGGCCAGGAGGAGTAGCTCACTGGCGTCCTCCAGGACTCCAGCCAACACCACGCCAAAGCCACAGACTTAAACAATCATACGTCGGGTAGGTCAGTAGTAAAGAAGTTTAGGACTTAAGAAAAGAGACAATTTCGAATGTTACATTAAAAAAAAGCATCTCATGCATTTGGCCATCATATAAATGAATGTATTTTCAAATGAATTTCGCGCAAATGTATGAACGAACGGGGTACAAAACGTATTACCTTATAAAAGAAGGATTTTCGGTTACTCGGCACTGACCGGCAAAATACATGTAAATTTGGAGTTACTCCTCCTAGTCGTTAGCTACTCACTCAAGGAACATTCTGCGTAAAAAATTCGAGTGAATTGTTTGAATGTGTAAATTATTAGACTCATTAATTAGTATACGCACTAAAAAGAGACAAACTTCATGCACAGGACGCAACAATCTCGCACATTTGCACCCAGAAAATATGAGTAGAAATTGTGTAGAACGTTTCTGGCGAAAACAGGTGTACAATAGCCTCGCACTGGGTTGGACACTAAAAAAACCGAGGATATTCCGTAAAAAAAAAGAAAGGAAAGAAAGTATGAATAGAAATTGCTAAATATCCTTTCATCGACTGGCGCGGCCGCAAAAGAACGTATCTCGCGAATACAGAGGCAAAATAGTATCACTCAGTATCGGACACTCACAAATCGGAATTGTTCCGTGAAAAAAGAAAGAAAAATTGAGCAGATATTGTTAAGTACCCATTGATCAACCTAAAGGACTGAAACAAGGGTGTTGTTTGTCGCCAACCTTATTTAAAGTGTACCTGGAAGAAGTTTTAAAGGAATGGAAAAGATGCTGTTCGGGAATGGGCGTCCCGCTACGTGAAGATGGCACCCTTTATACTCTGTGCTTTGCTGATGATCAGGTGGTAATAGCTCAGGACGAAGAAGATGCGAATTACATGACGCGGAAGCTAGTGGAAGTATACCGAAAGTGGGGAATGGAAGTAAATGTGGTTAAGACGGAGAAGTTGGTTATCGGTGGTGATCAGCAAAGCATTGAACTGGAGGATGGCCGGAAGATCCTGGACTGTGAAGAGTATAAATATCTCGGAGTTTGGTTAACTAAGGACGGAAATTTGGATCGGGCCATTAAAGATCGGAATGTGCAAGGCAGGAAAGCTATCGCGATGCTAAATGGGGTTCTCTGGGACCAGAGTATCTCCAAGGAGACCAAAAGGAAAATTTACAACGTCATCGTGAAGAGTATCGTAACTTACGGGAGTGAGGTCTGGCAACTTAAGAAAAGAACTGAAGACATGCTTAGGGCAACCGAGATGGACTTTTGGCGAAGGTCTGCTGGGATATCGAGAAGAGAGCGTATCCGCAATGAAAGGGTACGCGAGATAATGGGTGTGGAAAAGGACATCGTGCACGATATCAGGTCCAAGCAGTTGGTCTGGTATGGACATGTGCGAAGGATGGCAGATGATCGGTTGCCCAAGCAGGTCTTCGATTGGGTTCCTCCCGGAAGGCGACGGCGTGGACGTCCTGTGAAAGGTTGGCGACAAGGGGTGGAGGAGGAGATCAGAAGGTGCCAATTGCCTGATGATCTCTGGGAGGATAGGGGGCAATGGCGATTGGGCGTCGCAGAGCGCGAGGCGGCGCTATAATCGCGAGCAGGATGCAGCTAAGTTGGCAGCGTACACGAATAGACTGATTTTCGGAGCAACTCAGAGGAAGCAATTCAGTCCTGAAAACATTTTGTTTCCTGTTTTTTCCCACGGTTTTCCTTTGCTCTTCGATAAGATGGCTGATGTAGGGGTAACGGGAGGGACGAACATAATTCTGCAGTGGTAAGGAAGAACGCCGTATGAGTCTTCAGACGTTGCCAAATTTCCCCTGGAAAACCACTAAATTTCAGGAAAATTTTTGAAAATTTTGGATACTTTTGTTTTTAATTTGATCTAAAACGTCTGAAAATTTCATGGGGAAAATATTCATAATTTTCCTCAAAAATAAACATTTTATCGAAGAAAATTTGGCAACTCCCGAATGTTCATATGTCGTTCTTCCTTAGCAGGGCAGAATTGCAAACACTGCGCTTTAAAAAAGAGACCATTTTCGGTTTTCTTCAAAGTATTCGGACATAACTCCAATAAAAATACAATGAGAGGATTAGCGCGAGGTTTGGATGTCGCTCCCTGGTCGGAAAATCATGTTTTGACTCGTCTGCCGACAAAATCTCGTCAAAGCGTTCAAGAACAGCTGGGCCTGGACAGTCAGGAGACCAGGCGGCAGCAATAGATCTCAATTCGTCATCCTTTTTTCCCTTCCTGCTCGGCCTAGTGGAGCTCCAAAAAAATTGATGAAATTTCTCTCATCGGGTTCGATTTCAACTTTCTCAGTAAATTTACGCTCTGCTAAAAAAGTATATTACAATGAACTAAATTTCGTCGTGATATGTTGATAAGTAACGGAAATATCGTTCAGCAAGTTATAAATGCAGCAGTTGTGGTATCGATCTTAGTGTACCGTAGAATCATGTATTTTCATTAGTTTGACCACCATTCTGCTCAAAATTTCACCGCGAATCGAAAAATATACACTGTAAAAACAATTTCCGAATGATAGAAAAAATTGCATTTTTACTGTCTTTAAATTTTGAGGGTCAGATTTTGTTTGGCATATGAGACAATAGGGCTGCGATCCCGTAGCGAGCAGTCTCGGGCTCGAGGGTTGTTAGACAAAAGGACGGGAAAACCCATGTCATCGCGCCGCTTCGACAGTTTTATGGAACCACGTAGCTGGGGCGGCTTCCTTTTATTCAGACAGAGCAGTGCTGAGACAGAGTCCGAGTTTGACCTTCGGCGTTGGGTGAAGGCTGTGTAGTAGTAATATGGAGAGGGGTCTATTTGCATCTCTCAGCGGTTTACACAGATATGGCTGAAAAATTGGAAATTCTCATAGTTTTGCGAGCATCTAGGAGCTAGAAGCTTTCAATCGACCCAAAAATCGTAAAAATCGCCCCGGTAGATCTCTCAAAATAGGCGTTACAACAGGAACATAACCAATTCCCGGGAACTTAAGGCCGGAGGGGGGTGGATTTGGCTTTAAGAGCGTCTCAGGAAGAAGAGTCTGAAAAATTTGGAAGTCTGACAATTTTGCGAGCATCTAGAAGCTAGGAGCTTGCGGTCGACCCAAAAATCGTAAAAATCGCCCCGGTAGATCTCTCAAATTAGGCGTTACAACGGAAACATACCGCAACTCTCGGAAACTTAAGGTCGGAGGGGGGTGGATTTGGCTTTAAAAGCGTCTCAAGCGAAAGAGGCTGAAAAATTTGGAAGTCTGAAAATTTTGCGGACATCGGGACGTCAAGGGCTTTAACCAGAGTCAAGCATCGTCGAAATCGGTCCGGTAGAACTCCAGAAATAAGCGTTACAGTGAAACCCCCAACGATTTTATTTATATAGATAACAGTATACATGACCAACTGTATTAATTGAACCAGATTAAGTCGAATAATGAATGATTCAGCTGTTTTTTTATTTCATTTCAGAAAAACGTTAAATTCAATGGCTTTAGACGAATTAATTTCATTCCATTCTTGCGGCATTCTATTTTCATTATTTTCTTTTCCACCGTGTAGGAAGGATGATCGTTAAACTTATAATAACAAACTGAGTAAATATCTCGGGGAACATACTCAAAAATAAAATGAACAGTTCTTGATGGAAACGTAAAAAAGGAAAAACACTTCTACGTAATACAAAACTGAAAAATTCCCTGTAACCTATAGTGCAGGGAGAAATTCAGGTTATTTTAATACTTTCGGCTCTCCGGCTGACTCTATACTCAAAAAAAATTTCTTGCAAACACTATGCGTAAAATTTTGGAAAATTTCGATCCAAGCGGTTACAAATGTAACCAGCTCCCTAAAAAAATCCTCAATTCAAGTTGACGGTATGCCAAAAAAAAAAAAAAAAAAAAAAAAAAAATCGATGGTATTGGAGTACCCCCTAAATAAGCCGATTACACGATACAGTTATTACCACCATTAATTGTTTTTTTAAAAAATGTGTTTTTTGTCATTACAAGCTCGGCAACCGTCAGTGAGCGATCCGTCGAAACAGAATTCAGGTGGACGCAGCGGCGCGTGGCGTGCTTTGCGATACATCGATCGATCTGCCATTTAAACCCACGGGGGAAGAATCGATTAACAGGGTGTCAGCTACGGACGCCTCAATAATCGACAATTCACCATAGCATCAAATGGAGAAATATCGATAATCGATCATTCAAACTTCGCCACTGGGACGACAACGGATGCGAACGAGATCGAGATACACTAACACCGTGACCTTTCTAAGTTCCCAGATCGGACTTCCACATTTTTATGCCTCGGGTGAATTCATTTCAATGGGAACGCGGGTCTGGGCGACCAATCGCGGCTCTTGGCTCGTTCTGCCCTCCTACCACCCGCGCAGTTCTTACCCACTTCTCCGGAGAGCCCTTCCGGGTATCTCTTACTCGCGCGCGTGCCAAACCATCCATCACTTCATCGTGACGTTTAATACGGTTAATTGAATGGCCACGGATTCCGCGAACTCCCTCGTGTCGTGTACCTACATGCGTCACCTCCCCGTCGAGGCTTCCACCGATTGACGTCATCATCTGGGAAAGTCGTCGCCTGGTGACAAAAAGGCGTAACTATCCATTGGTATGAGTCCGGAAAAGCATTAACCTATATTTTTTTTTTTTTTTTTTTTTTTTATTATTATTGTATTTCGAGTAAATACATGGTTTTTACATTGTTCAAGTCATTATCATTTCTCTTATCCTAGTCTATATCTAGTATAATACTTATTCCTACCTAAGGATCTGTGTTTCGACACACGCCGGAATCACCAATAGGTACATCATCGGTTGGTTGGGGTTGGGGGTTAGTGGTTAGTACATCATCGGCTGGTTGGGGTTGGGGATTAACCTATATGGACGACAGGGTTCAATGTAGATTGCAGTTATACCTTTATGTCAGGGGTGACGAAGTGTGGTGCGAAACTTTAGTTCCGCCGTTCCGTGTAGAGTTCCTATTTAGAAGGAGCACTGACATGTCTGCGGAGTCGGAAGTTCCAGCCTCCAACCTTCCAACCTCTTAAATTAAGAGACTGCAGAGTCCGTAAGATATTCCATCTCTGACGACGATGAATTTGGAAATCAATTCCTAAGTGAGATGTAAGTTTTTTACGAGCCTGTATTACGAGCTTATAATAGCCGTATTATATGACATCATTGTTTATGCAAATTAGTCATATTCGTCACAGCTCTCGTAAAAATAAAGCAGCACGGGCGATCATGCAAGCTTTTAAGGATCCTAAAATAACCTTTAAAAGAGCGTTCTTGAAAAAGAGTTAAGTGCTATTACAGTTTATGTTTCACCAGCAGAAGAGTTTCACAGATGTTTTCTTTCCATTAAATCATTTTGAGGAGGGTCCATCGAATGCTATCGATAGTGTTTCAAAGGTAGAGATTTCCAACGTTCAGACCTCAGCATGCTCTATCTTGTCCCTTAAAGTACACTGACTTGAAATAGAAGCTGTACATAAATTAAGTTTTCATTTTATATTTAAAGTTCAACCCTCCTTCCTTCGCAAAGGAAGGGAAAAGTTAATTTCGTAGATCAATGCGACTATTTGCTTAATGATGGTAGCAACTTGTTGAACATATAATTCGAATAATATAAAATTCAAGAATACCAAAGGACAAGCAGTTCTCAGTGCGACCTTTTGAAAATCAGGTTATAACCAATACCTTAAGCAGTCCTTATCTACTAGCACTTTGTTCATCAGTTATCATCAAGCGAATCTATATATAAGTGTTCAGCTTTGAACATAACCTTTAGTCAGTCGAGAAGATTACGTGGAGTCTCTAAGATATTGTCTTTTGATACGTGACTGAATTTAGCTGAAATATGATGACAAAAACCAAAATAATCTCCGCACAGACCTATGTAAGCACACTAGAGTAAAAAGCACCGCAAAGCTCCTACGGGCTGATTGCTGAAATTGGAAAACAAAGTAATGGATGAAAAATACAATGTGAAAATGGAGCGAGCCTTTGGATGGTAGCGGATTGTTGCAACGGCCAAAGGAGGTATGATAGACTAACTGAAGGCATCCTACGAGAAACACTAGATTAGTCAATCATTTTCTACACAGTCTGTAAGAGCCAAACTTTCCAACCAAAAGGACCGCTGCCTTTGTCCTTTTTGTCTATCACTTAGTCTATCAATCACAATAATCAGCCAGTTATTGTGTTCGAAGCGACATTTTTTTTGCACTCCGCGAGACTGGTCCGGTCAGGCGACCCGGAGCGGGCGGGGCGGAGGGGCAAATCCGTGCGATCATAAATTTACTCGTTAATTTCTTGTCAGGCGGACCGATTCCATTGATTAAGAACGGTGAAGAAACGCTATGCGGAATCTAGTTTAAACGTGGCGGGGGTGGGGAGCGGAGGCGGTAGTCCCCCCGCGGGGGGAGGGGAGGGGGGGCAAGAGGTCGCGACCAAACGGCCGGACCAAGGCAAGGCTCCGCTAGCTCGCAGATGTGTCCCGGACCTTAAGACCGCCGAGAGGCCGATGTGTAAGTAGTAAAAGCTCCGGCGCCGCGCGACGCAATAACGCAACGGCTAGACTTGCAATGGGCTCGTTCAGGCCTGCGTCACATGGAACGGACACGAGTCACAATAGGAGAAGGAGGGCTGTTGCACATGACGGATGAGACAACATTGGATACCGGACTCTCTGGTAATATATGCTACTCAGTCTGGTACCCGCCGGTAAAAACTCTGCGAGTCCTCTGGATAAAAGCATTGTCGGTAATATGTATGTTCGCCAGAGACCTCGGCGGTTGTAGCCGAGATTCTTGGTTCCGGCTCCTAAAATCCGATCAAGAGTGAAATATTGAGTTGTTGGTAGTTTCGCTGAGGTTCAGGTACCACAGGTCATATCGCTACATCATATTATTTCCAACCTTTTCTCCTCTCGAAGAGTTCAATCTATTTGTTTTGTTTTTCAATGTTTGGAAACGCGAGCCGCCTTCAATTTACAAAATATGCAACCCGCAATGCACGCATCTAAAACCGCAGACACCTCGAGCCCCTAAGCGATAATCCAGTCCTGGAGGCTGATTATTGAAATTGATAGAAATAGCAATAGACAAAGAGGACACAGGGAGCATGGATTGATCCTATTGGTTGAAACGGGTGGTTGTTAAGGACACACGATCAGGGGGAAACTGATGGACTGACTAAAGGTTTCTTGTCACTTGCCGTTACTTAATCTATCACTTAGCACGTTTGTCCATTACAACCACCCACCTCCACCCAAAAGATAACTTTATTTTCACCTGCCGTCTTTGTCTATCGTTTTGTCAATCGATTTCAATCACCAGTCCGCTGTTCATACTACTCTGATTATTTGGGGACTGAAAGCCTCTGGAGTCATATACAATCCGGATTTCACTCATAGAGCTGTAACAGTGTGTACTACCGGATTTATTAGCTTTTCCCGCCCATTACTCAGAAATGTTGGCAGCCCTGAACGCAACTGCAAAGGGCGTCGCGGCGCTCCGACACCGACCGGGCATCGGCGTCGGCCGACCACTATCCGATCCTGCAGACTCAACTCCCGACAGCTCCAACTCCTACTCCAACAATACCCGGGTCCAAGACGCAAGCGCAAGGGTCATGGCTTCGACTCAGCTGTCCTTTATCCCGCGCTGCCTTTGTTCTCGATCGCGCGTCGATAAGATATGCAGGTAAACTGGTTTCGGTGCACTGATTTGATGCAGATAAGATGCCTCAAACTGGTCTGCAGGGAAAGTGAGAAATATTCGAACCGGTGTATGATTTATCTGTTGATGGGCTTTTGCAAGAGTCGCGGAATTTCGACTTAATCGAAAACCACTCTGACAGTAGCCTGGAGCGAAAGGGTCCCATGATTGATTGCCTTGGAAAAATTGAGTTCTTTGAATTCTCTTGCGTCGAAGGAAATCTCTGTCTGTCGAAAAATTTGGTCGTGATTTTTATGGTCGCAGGCTAGTAAGCTGGATGCATTTTTCAATTTTTAAAAATCGGTATCTAAAAAGTATTTTCCAACTCATCCATACTTCATTCTACTGGTGACAGTGTAGTAATTGTAAAATTGTCGATTGCTATCAATTTGTAAAAAAAAAAAAAATCATTTTCTGACAAAAATCGCATCAATACAGACCCTCATGTGTGGAAAAACTTCAGTTACAAGAAATCACCTACGGCTCATATGAAATACCAGATTTTTTGTTTTCAGTCATAGGAACCAAACCACAGTCCTAAAAATGATTATCATTTGAACTAAAATTTGGCTCTTGTGACCGAAACCTTCAGGTCTTATGACCTCTGAGGTTTCCCGATCGTGGATCCGAAAACTTCAGAGTTCCATACTGCCGTCCTAAGGAAGAACGCCGTATGAACCTTCATGCGTTGCCAAATTTTCTCCGATAAATTACGAATTTTTAAGGGAATCTACTGGATATTTTGCTTCAAAATGTTCGGACAATTTTTCACACCGTTCAATCTTAAGTATCTGACAATTTCAAGGAACAATATGCATTAATTACCTCAAAAATACATGTTTTATCCTGGGAAATTTGGCAACTCTTGAATGTTCATTCGGAGTTATCCCTTAGCACGGCAGAATATGACCTGAACTTTCAGACTCTCACAGCAGCTCGATTAGGTTGTTTGCCTGGAAAGCTACACACCGCGGCAATAAGGTAGGCTTCCCGAAGTGCGGATGAAGAAAACAGGGGGCGGGGGTGGGGGGAGGCGTGAAACATAAACTCATGGCTCCTTTGTTCCCGAGGATTGCAGCACTCTACTCTGCCTTGCTAAGGAAGAACGCCGTAAGAACATCCAAGAGTTGCCTAATTTCCTTCGATAAAATGTTCATTTCTTAGGAACGTCATGCATATTTTCTCTTGAAACTTTCAGGACTTTTTGATAGAATTGCGAGTAAAATTATCCAAAAAATCGGAATAAAAATATTTTTTTTTTCTTTTTCTTTTTTTTTGCAGTTTATTCGGCTTCTATTCCAGTTTAGGAACCTACAGCCATCTATAGACATGAGTTTAACGTAGAGATTATTTTTATTGTCAGTAGACACCTGGGGATTTGGGCACATCCATGCTTCGGCTTTCAAGTTTTCAGGGATTAAGGTCGAGTAGAATCTGTTTCTGCAGATCCACTCGTTAGCTCCGTGAAAATTTGTCGCGACCACCGGGAATCGAACCCGGGACCTATTGGCCTACAGTCAGACGCGCTGACCGTTAGGCCAACCTGGTCGGCTAAGTAAAAATATTCATTGGTTTACCAGGAAATTTGTGTTTTATGAAAGGCAACTTGGCAACGCTCGAAGGTTCATACTACGTTCTTTCTTAGCGGGGCAGCACTGCGTTGCGAGTCGTGGAGCGCGGTTGGCGCTGAAACTGTGCGCGTGCAATACCGTCCAAGCCCGGTGGGTATTCAATTTCTGGCATCCCCTGATCCCGCGCCTGATTCCTGATCCGCGCGCGCGCTATCGATACGACTCCGATCGCGCTCCAGTTATTGTTCTTGCTTTCATCCGCCACCCAAGGCCGCCCACGCTACCGCAGAACCGCCAGACGCGGACGCAGACGCCACAAGCCGATAGGAAAAGCATCCGCGAGAAATTGCTGCAGTGGCGCGGCGTGCTTTGCGATATATCGATTGATTTTTCACTATCTTTGGAGACTTTAACGCAAATGTAAGAAAGAAAACTGTCGGTGACCGATCCGCTACCAAATGATCAAGATTCCAATTCACGTCAGAGAATTTGTTGCTATAACTTTGAAAAACATCGATGTATAAACATTTTATAGAGGACACAAAAACCAGAATCTAATCAAATCAGTAAAGAAATCTCAGGTTACTTTTGACTATCCTTGGAGACTTAAACGCAAGGATAAGAAAGTAACCTGCATGTGAATGATCCGCCTCCTAAGACGGAGAGCGAGTTCTCTCGTTTGAAATACATATAAGCATGATAATGCGTTTATTCTTTTCACTATCTTTGGAGACTTTAACGCAAATGTAAGAAAGAAAACTGTCTGCGACCGATCCGCTACCAAATGATCAAGATTCCAATTCACGTCAGAGAATTTGTTGCTATCTTTGAAAAACATCGAAGTTATAAAAATTTCACAGAGGAGGAGGTCTTGGGTATCACTGATCGGGTGCAGAATCTCGGATGCCATGGATGTCACCCAAAATTGAACTATGCGTTGAGTGAGCGATCAGAAGATGTTTCACGCCTGGTGGTAATAAATCAAACGTGCTGCGAATAATTTTCAGAGTTCGACTTTCCATTTAAGAAGATGAAGACTTATACTATTCGACGTAGAGGGAAAGGAGCTCCGTCGTCGCTTATTGCAAACCATCAAACACCGCAGAATTCACCGAAAATGATTTGAATAATTTATGTGGAAAGTACTTTTCTTTAGCGTCTCAGCTGACAACCTTTGATACCTATTCTTGAAACTGTTTTTCCAGTCGTAATTGTAAAAGGCCTTTGCCGACAGCGCTTTTTCGCAAGTGACGTGGCTTGCTTTGCAAAACATTGATTGATCTGCCGCATATAAACCTATGGGAAAGGATCTATAGACAAAGTATTCGCAGCGAACACCTTAATAATCAATTCTTTACCATAGCTTCAAATGAAGAAAAATCGATAATCGATCATTCACGCCTCGCCACTGAATTGCCGCGCAGTCCTGAAAACCAGAGGTTATTGTACGCAGTGGCGCGACGTGCTTTGCGATATATCGATTGATCTGCCGTTTTAAACCTATGGAAAAGGATCGATAAACAGGGTGTTCGCAACGAATATTCGATTCTTCGCCACAGCTTCAAATGGGTGAATATTGAACGATTATTAACGCCTCGAGGCGGGTATCGATTCGATCGACATGAATCGCCCTGGTAAAAATTGGCAGTAGAATCTGTGTTCCAAAATACCAAGGACCTACAGCCGGCTGTAAGATTTTCAAAAGCTTCTATAGCCGGATACACAATTTCTTATAGCCTTTTATAGCCGATGGCGATCAAGCAACAGCCAGGCGATAAAGTGTATGCTAAGCGTTACTAATTACGGATGCTAGGACTTAGTGAGCTTTTGGAATACTGCTCTCTTTTTGGGCCGTAGTATCTTGATTTATTTTCAGAGGAAAGCTCCGTGCTTTTGATGGATGCCTGCCATTACTAATATATCAGAGCACCTTCAGTTTCGTATGATGCTGTGCAATACCTCTGGTGTGAAATAGTTGCTTCAAGCGTCGTGGCAGGCGGCCAGCCAGCGCGAAACACGCTTTGGCGCCTACAAACCTAACAGGGATACTTCACGCGTTGCGCAATGCGTGAAGTATCCCTGTTAGGTTTGTAGGCGCCAGTGCGTCGCCGCTCCGCTTTGTGTTAGGCTCTAATATTTAATCCGGCGGAGTCAGCGTTATTCAACTCATGATTTTGAAATGTTTGCACATCCTGCATGGATTATTATCATTTCAATTGATGAAAAAAAATATGTATTGAAGGAAAATATAATGTGTGTTTTGTAAATATTAAGGTAGTTCCGTATCAAACTTAATGATTTCCAAAGCACACGAATTTCTACACAATTTCTGATAGCCTTTTATATTCGATGGCGAAAAAGCAACAGCCAGGCGAAAAAGTGTAAAGCCCGGCTGCATAATTTTTTATCACTTCGTATAGCCCGGCCGTATGATTTTCTCCGCATTCTACAGCCAGCTATATGATTTTCTGTAACCTTCTTTAGTCGGCTATAAGAATTCCTATGATATTTCGAAACGCAGCTCTTATCGCCAATTTTTACCAGGGCGATCAATTCACGGAGTTGTCGATCGATTCACAGAGTTTTCGATCGACTTACAGACTACAGAGTATTCGATCGACTCCCTGCTTTGTAGGTAGATTCACGGATTTGTCGATCGAATCAAGGGCTCTCCGGTCAACTCACGGGTTTGTTGACCGATCGAAGTGTTAAGAGAATCGATTGAAAAAATTACAATATTCCAAAATTTATCGCTCTAAAGTCAATGATAGATTCCTCGATTAATCATCCGAATTGTTATCATCCTGACTTTCTACATGAAATAAAACTTTCTTTCACTACACACATCGTTGAACTTCAGCTTCTACCACCTCCTCCTCTTCAACCGGGCCAATGCATTTCAAATAGATGAGGCAACTGTACAGCATAACCATTAAGTGTATGAGATTACAGGGGTCAGCGAGGTGTTAACGTGGATCAAATGTCTCGCACCTTGGTCTTGTTGCCACATTGTGCAAGAGTCTGAATTATCCACGGTGTGCTTGCGATGTAAGTCTGTCAATTCTTTCCAGGAGACGGCAAGCATGAGTTCGCAAATCTTCTTAGCAGTCACGCGACGTTTGCATACGTGTTGTATGCGTGCCGCTTGTTCTTGCCTACAGCAAACTGACTGTTAAACATCCTATGAATATTTAAAAAGAAGTAATTGGGGCAAATCTTCATAGTTAAATTGAAAATTGAAAAGCTATACAACTTTTGAGAACTCCTCAACACCTGTACACGAAGCCATCTGCGAAAGCTATTCCAAATACCATTATAATTAGACAAGGTAATTCAACAAGGAATTACTTGATAAAAACTACATAATGCGGCAATCAAGACTTTCTGCCATGCATACTTAGTTTTTTCTTTGGAAAATAACTATGTATTTTCTTGAACACTTCCTTGATATTTCTTTTCTACCGATTGAATAGTCTACAAAAATTTCAATTTATAAGGTCTGCTTGCTTCTCTTAGAAAAAATTGGATAGGAGCGGAATTTCTGTAACATCGCAATACGTGGTTTCGCACTTTGGTCATCGATATGTGCCAATAATTATTGGCCTATACGGGAAGGTATTTTTATGGATGAGCAAGTAATGCTACTTCCTAAATGCAACCGCAAAATGCAGTTCAATTTATCATCTTCCACATTGCGATTATTGCCAGTCGGTTTCTCAAGAGGTAAAACCTACTGGGAGCCCTGAAGATCTTATACTGAACGCAGACAGCAGGTCGAGCGCCAATGCGATCGATCGACCAATGAGCGAATGAGCGAACAGATGAGTGGAACGAACGGTTAACAACCTTTACGACGGTGCAAACTGCGGAAGCTGTCCGCAAAACCATTTTATTTCTTTATGGAATCTCCAGAACCAATACCAGGAGCCGCGAAGACGAAATTGCAGGCAGTAAGCCAATGCAACCAAACGGCCAATAGACGTCGCGGCGCGCAAATGAGTGGGCGGGACACCGGACAGTTAACAACGTTTATGACGGTGCGAACTGCAAAAGCTGTCCGAAAACGATCGTAACTTATCAACGAGCATATAATGCGGGACCTCTTGGGTCAATCCCAGCGAAGATGCTACCGGACTGCAGGCAGAGCGCCAATGCAACCGATGAATGAAGTTGAGTGGGCGGGACAGCCAACAACTTTTATGACGCTGCGAACTGCGAATTTGTCCGAAAACGATCATAACTTATCAACGACCACTTAATCTGCCGTGCTAAGGAAGAGCGCCGTATGAACATTCGAGAGTTGCCAGATTTTCCTTGATTAAACATTTATTTTGGATAACATTCATGCATACTTTTGCTTGAAATTTTCTAATATTTTACACTAAATTGCGGTCACAATTGGACGTATTTCTATCAAACGGAACTAAGCGCCAATTTGAGTTCCTTTTGAGGAATTCAGAATCCCGGATAGCGCGTTCTGTCAAACGGACCTTAAGCACCATGGAAAAGCATTGCGAGTATAGGACGGAATCAGCCGGACGCTCGATTTCGCCGCCAATCCAAGCCCCCCTCTACCTTCCTCACCCTATGGCACCTAGGTCCGTTTGATAGAATACGTCCAATTGTCTGAAATTTTTGGAAAAAAATATTCGCAATTTTCCCAGTAAATTCGGTTTTTATCGGAGAAAACTTGGCAACGTCTGGAGGCCCATACGGCGTTCTTCCTTAGCACGGCAGTAATGCGGGACCTCTCGGGTCGATCCCAGCGAAGATGCTACCGGACTGCAGGCAGAGCGCCAATGCAGCCGATGAATGAAGTTGAGTGGGCGGCGCGGTTAACGACGTTTATGACGCTGCGAACTGCGAAAGCTGTCCGAGGCGGGAGACTAGCTGAATGAAGACGTAGCTGGAGTCGGCAGAGGATGAATGGATGAATGGACGGGGTTCACGATCGCGAGGATGAGGATGAGCTGAGGTCACTGAGTAATCGCCACGACGCGACGCGACGCGACGGCTCGGCACGCGGCACACACGCCGACGGTGGCAGCTTGTCGTCGTTTAAACCGTATCACCATTGGCAGCCGCGTTGCCGCATCTTCGGCTTCGGGCGACCACTTCTGGTTTTTTCATTAAGAGACAGAGTTTATTTCGCACCGAAAGGATGGACGAAAGGTGTACCCGGGAACAGCCCTAGGCGGATTCAAGGAGGGTGGGGGTGTGCATGGGGGATGTGTGCCCTGTTCCCGTTCGCCCGTAAACAGGAGAAAGGAAGGGGGAAGAAAAGGGAAGAAAGGGGAAGAAATGTTAATGGGCTCAATGCCCTAAGGTATGTGGTTCGACAGAAAAAAGTGGAGGTTAGGGGTCGGAGAGCGCGAGGGAGTGTTATAAAGCGACCTACATACTCGTATACGTGGAAAGGGGAAGAAAGAAGAAAGGTGAAAGTGTGTAGTAGAAGTAGTAGAATGAGTTTATTTTTGCAAGGAATGAAGTCCAGATGATGGAATGACGCTTATATTTGGTAATAATTCATGACAAAATTCACTAAAACTGCATTATGAGTGCTTTATAAATTTTTCTGGAAGAAGTCTTCCGGACTCCCCTTCCGCCCCCTCCCGTTTGAAGTGTATGTATACACCTATGTGGAAGCAGGACGGCCGTTCCTCTTTGGGGGTCGGTTGAACCAATTTTTCGAACTTTCAAGCTTTCGAAGATGGAGCTCTTTTGATAAGCCCAATGGGTCTGTGGCGCCCGTTTTTTCATCCTTTTTCCGAAAGTGCGGAGTAAACTAGACCTCTAAGAGTTTTGTCAGATTTTTTTGACCCGAGCTGCAAGAAAAAAAAAAAAAAAAAAAAAAAAAAAAAAAAAAAAACTCGTTCTGAAAATGCCAATATGGAAACAGTTTGAAACGATTCATTCGGCTGGCTGATTGGCTGAACTCATCTTCAGCATCGTCTTGTTACTTCATTTTGATTGTTGAATTTTGATTGGTCGGGTTTCGAGTAGATTTTCCTCCCCTTAGAAGTGATGTTTTGAACTTTTTAATGAGATATTCGATATTCGATATTTCACGAAATTTTAAAAACTTTACTGCATTTCTGCAAAAATTCTTTGGCACCCCGCCATTACTTAAGAGGAGGTTAACTTTAAAAACAGTGAAAGTTCATCATAACTGGGCTCGTCAGTCAACAGTATCATCATCAGTGAAAACAGTTCACCCCAGGGAAATATGTCACAGTATTGAATGCCTGAAGTAAGATGTCTCTAAAACTCTTTGTCTCTGTTCTTATTCTTTGATCAGTTTCAACATTGTATTGTATCAACATGTCTTGGTAGACAGAATCAATCATCTTCGCCTGTCAAAGGCTGGTGGATTGTACGTGCAGAATTTGCCGAACAAGTTCTTGCGACATGATTAAATTCTAAATCAACTCTCGTCAAGATAGGGCAGTTATTAATCGATGATCACCATCGACTATAAAACACTAGGAGATCCATCGATATCTAAAAATCAGGGTGACTGGAGTGACTGGACCATTCAATTTTGCAAATATGTTTGTCAGAATATTAATTCAAAAAATTCTGGGTGATTTGCAATTTGCGTGAAGTTACCGGCAGCATTTAGTAAATTGCCTCTATTTCAGTTCGATGAGTTTAGCCTCGAAAGGCTTTGTAAAAAGTCTCGATGATCTCTCTTCTGGAGTGAGAGAAATAATATCTACAAATTTTCCGCACACAAATTGGGCGCCTTTAAATTAAAAGGAATTGTATCCATTGTAACAAGAGCCCTACTATGTATGTGCTCTTATGGATCTCAGAGCTCGCGTTGGAGTGGAGATAGTTTCTCTTGATTTAAATGAGTCCAAGTGACAAAAGCAAAAGCCATCTCGAGGAGATTCCAATTTACACGCACGCTTGCCAGTCGCGATTTTTACACCTTTGCGTCGCCGAGTATTTTGCCCCCCGTAACCAAATATGCAAAACCATAAAACCCTAATGGTGCTTTTGTATCGTAAAAGAATGAAAATGCTCTCAAGAAATGGATCTTTTCCCAGCAAGACCAAGCTAGCAACCTCACTTAAAAAAAAAAAGATCGTTTCATACCAGTATTTGCTAACCAAAAAGCCACGCAGAGATAAACGCTTGGCATTCTTGGAATGTTAAATGCGCGCTGAACTTTTGAGAGAGGCTGAAAATATTTGATTCGTCGCGATGCTGCCAGGTTTAGTAACGCACCTCTTTGAAATGAGTCTGTCGATCGTTTAGATAAATCTGGATTTCGGCATGATTGGGCAGCTGTGCTTTATAGCTGGAGTCTCTCCTTCACACCAGACATTGAACTTGGAAGGAAAAGGCGATATTTTTCATTAAGTTATCGCAATTCTCGCTATAGGATATTGCCGTGTTACATGTGTTGTCGTATCTCGTTTAAAATTGACATTCTTATCATTACTTCTCATAGGAATATCTTATAATTTTCCGTATTAATGGCAACGTTGTTTGACGTTTGCCAAAAAATGTTCAATCTTTTTGCGAGCTACTTATTTGGAAACGCGGGGCCAACTAGTATCACTGCGAAAAACAGTGGCAAAGTGTGGATGATCGATCATCGATATTTTCCCATTTGAAGCTGTGGTAAAAAATCGATTCTTAAGGTGTTCGTTGCTAACAGCTATTAGCGATCCTTTTCCATAGGTTTATGGCAGAGCAATCAATATATTGCAAAGCAAGCCACGTCACTTGCGAAATAGCGCTGTCGGCAAAGGCCTTTCGCAATTACGACTGGAAAAGCAGTTTCAAGAATAGGTATCAAAGGTTGTCAGCTGAGACACTAAAGAGATCTATTTTCCACATAAATCAAGGCAATAATTTTCTGTGAATGCTGAGATGTTCGATTATTTGCTATAAACGATGACGGAGCTAATGTTTCTCTGCGTAGAAAAGTATAATCCCTCATCTTCTTAAATGGAAAGCCGAACTCTGAAAATTATTCGCAGCACGTTTGATTTGTTACCACCAGGTGTGAAAGATCTTCTGATCGCTCACTCAACGCATAATTCAATTTTGGGTGACATCCACGGCATCCGAGATTCTGCACAGATCAATGATACCCAAGACCTCCTAATCTGTGAAATTTTTATAATTTCGATGTTTTTCGAAGTTAGCAACAAATTCTCTAACGTGAATTGGAATCTTGATCATTTGGTAGCGGATCGGTCGTAGACAGTTTTCTTTCTTACATTTGCGTTAAAGTCTCCAAAGATAGTGAAAATAAACGCATTACCATGCTTATACAGGGTGATCCAAAAGTCCCTTCCACCCCCTCTAACTTTTTACCTAATTAAGATAAAGATTTGAAACTTGGGGAATATTCCTAGGTCAAAGGGAGCTACTTTTTGGCCCCCCTAAAATTTTCAGGGGGCCCCCCTTGGGGGGGCAACGGCCCCCAACTTTTAATTTTCAAATGGGAAGACCCCCTTTGGGATAGCTCGTTCGAAAGAGCATAAAAAAAGAAAACTTTTCGCGCAAACCCGAAGTCAATATCTCAAACCGTTTCAAAATGGCGGCCGGTTAAAGTTCAAAATGGCCGAAAATTCACACCGGTTATTCGTCGATGGATTTGCGCGAAAATCGGTATGTAGGGGTATTTTGACACGAGAAAAACGAATTTGACGTTAGATTTTCAAAAAAATCAAAATTTCCAAAATGGCCGCCGGTTGAAGTTTAAAATGGCCGAAAATTGTCACCTCGTTTTTTTCCTGATGGATTTGCCTAAAACATGGAATTTGAGAGTATTTTGGCATAAGATAAACAAATTTGAACTTAGATTTCTAAAAAAATCAATTTTTGGTCATTTTGAACTTTAACCGGCAGCCATTTTGAAAATTTCGGTTTTTTTGAAAATCTAACGTCAAATTCGTTTTTCTCGTGTCAAAATACCCCTGCATACCGATTTTCGCGCAAATCCATCGACGAATAACCGGTGTGAATTTTCGGCCATTTTGAACTTTAACCGGCTGCCATTTTGAAACGGTTTGAGATATTGACTTCGGGTTTGCGCGAAAAGTTTTCTTTTTTTATGCTCTTTCGAACGAGCTATCACAAAGGGGGTCTTCCCATTTGAAAATTAAAAGTTGGGGGCCGTTGCCCCCCCAAGGGGGGCCCCCCTGAAAATTTTAAGGGGGCCAAAAAGTAGCTCCCGTTGACCTAGGAATATCCCCCTAGGTTAAAGTTCAAAATGACCAAAAATTGATTTTTTTAGAAATGTAAGTTCAAATTTGCTTATCTTATGCCAAAATACTCTCATATTCCATGTTTTAGGCAAATCCATCAGGAAAAAAACGAGGTGACAATTTTCGGCCATTTTAAACTTCAACCGGCGGCCATTTTGGAAATTTTGATTTTTTTGAAAATCTAACGTCAAATTCGTTTTTCTCGTGTTAAAATACCCCTACATACCGATTTTCGCGCAAATCCATCGACGAATAACCGGTGTGAATTTTCGGCCATTTTGAACTTTAACCGGCCGCCATTTTGAAACGGTTTGAGATATTGACTTCGGGTTTGCGCGAAAAGTTTTCTTTTTTTATGCTCTTTCGAACGAGCTATCCCAAAGGGGGTCTTCCCATTTGAAAATTAAAAGTTGGGGGCCGTTGCCCCCCCAAGGGGGCCCCCCTGAAAATTTTAGGGGGGCCAAAAAGTAGCTCCCTTTGACCTAGGAATATTCCCCAAGTTTCAAATCTTTATCTTAATTAGGTAAAAAGTTAGAGAGGGTGGAAGGGACTTTTGGATCACCCTGTATGTATTTCAAACGAAGATAACTCGCTCTCCGTCTTTGGAGGCGGATCATTCACATGCAGCTTACTTTCTTATCCTTGCGTTCAAGTCTCCGAGGATAGTGAAAAGTAAACAGATATTACTTTACTGATTTGATTAGATTGTGGTTTCTATGTTACGAGTCATACGGACATACGAGTCAACGCAAGCAAAAACCTTAATCTCGCAACTTAAAAGTTAATTTTGAACCTTTCAAATGTTTTAACGTGTTTTGCGTATATTGTCTGAGGAACATGTGCTGTAGACAGTGGTTAATTTCTAACCCTGCGCAGTGTCGACTCTTGAGGGTTGGCAAAACTGTTTTTCCTCCATTTAAATGTATGTAAAATGGTCGCTCTTGGTGAACTGCTTTACCTAAAATCGATATTTTCAATGGATTTAAATTTAGGGAAAACAGCGTTGCCAACTTTCAAGAATCGCCAACGATGTCTATTGATTCATTTGAGTTTCCACCTTAAGGCACTGTCCACCCGACACGGTCAAATACAGGGTGATCCAGGGTTAAACGGCCAGACTGCAGGAGCCGAAACCACCCCCCTCCCCCTTTAAATTGAGATTTCGATTTGTTTCAGATCATCTATGAATTCAAGGCATCCAAGTACGGGAAGTGCAATTTCATGAGATTTGGTTTACAACCGTTGCCAAAATTAAGGAAAAACGATTTACTTTCCGAAATTTTGGGGGGTCGTAGATCCAACTGGGGGCACTCTTGGAGAAAGCTTCATAACCAAATAAGTCTTATTTGACCCATAGAACACGCTCTTGCAGTCCGGCCGTTTAACCCTGGATCACCTTGTATTTTCACGAGACTATATCTAGTTTCTATCTACCATAGCCGATGCAAAAGAGGGGAAAAAGAGTCAGAAAATGGGTGAGGAGGGGGTGTCCTTATGCGGGAGAAACGGGTTCCCGACGACAGGGCAGGAGAAAGTCCGAGGATTAATCAATTATTCTACTGGCGAGTTCAAAGCTCATTAGGCCTCGCTCACACGGTTCATATTCTTGTGCGAGCAGCGCTATGATTTTGACATAATGTCATAACTGAGCTTGTTAACCTACTGCCGCGTCGCCGTCGCGCCGTTTGCGGACAGCGCGCGTCGTCCGTTATCCGTCAGGCCGTCTGCTCCGTCACCACCCGCAAGTCTGTCGTCGCGCGCTGCGGGGTTCCTCGGCGCCGCACAGTGGATCGAGTTAATCAGAGAGCTCGGACAAGAAATTTGAAAACTTTAAACGCTTATAACTCCGTTTATACAAAACTTTGAAGTTCTAAAAATGGTTCCATTGGTTTCCGCGTAAAATGTTTTCAAGAAGCACCTCTTATAGTTTAAAATGTGGCGATATAAACCTAAAAATATGCAATTTTAGTCACAAAATTCATGTCCGACCTCTTTAATTGATTCGATTCACTGTATCGAGTTAATCGGAGTGACCGGACGAGAAATATTTATCAAAAACTGCAAATTTTGATGATTAATTTGTCAGAGTTAAAATTTAAAAGGGCGTTTATGAAAGAAAATTCACGAGGAAACCAATGAAACCACTTTTAGAACCTCAAGGTTTGGTATAAACGGATTTATAAGCGTTTAAAGTTTCAACATTTTGGTTCGATCTCTCCCACTGACTCGATCCACCGTGCGGCGTGCTACGGGAGACAGCAGTAAGTGTAAGTGTTTTTCAGCGTGAGCCTTGGAGCGCAATAAGGTGTGTGCCCATCGCGGCTCACGTTAAAACGCACTTACTGTTGTCTTCCGTTCCACGGCGGTTCCTGCCCTTCTATCTACCACTACTCTTCACCACGGTGACAATTTTCATATCAATGTTGTCAATTTGGAAATTTTTGTGTATTGTGATCAAAGGAAAGCGCTAATCTCACGCGGCGCATAATCGTGCGTTGTTGGTCGAAAATGGTAGATTCGCAGAATATCACTGGAAAAAAAACACTTTGGATCTAGAGTCCAGACTCTTAAAAACATCGAAAAGAAAAAGTACTCTTGATTCAGTCAGAATCTAGCTTAAATCAAGAATCAAGCCTCTTAATTTAAGCGGATTTCGTTTTGATTCAAGCAAAAATCCGCGATTGAATCAAGAGTATTTTTTCTTGTCAATGTTTTCAAGAGTCTGGACTCTAGATCCAATGTGTTTTTTTTTCCAGTGAACAATAGAATCCGTCAGTTTTGGTTCCAATATTAGTGACGAAGTATTCGCGGAATCTCCGCTTCGAGAAAAAAAGTTTTGACAGTTTTTAAGAATTGCCGTTGAGTAGTTTTTCATTAAAAAAAATGAAGTATGAAGAAGATGAGAAGAAATCTTCAACGTCGCAAACCGAGATACGTGGTTGCGGACATGCACCGTCCATCTGTGTTGTAAGTGCACTCCTATGACTCAATGATTCTTGGCAAGTTTTCCGTGGTCCTGCAGAAATGAGCATCAACAACTTCAGAGCAAGCAACTTCTTCTTCAGCTTCCTATTCTGTTATATCTTTTTTCTCCTCCGGTTCATTTCCGCCAACGTCTTCTTCTCAAAAAATGAACTCTTTATTCTTTGCTATTTTTCCTTTTTTTTTTACTTCTGCTACACGGAGAAAAAGACTGGTGGAATGTATTATACATACCGACAGTTGATTTTGGCCCCTGCTAGGAATTGTGATTGGTGTAGCGTAAATTGTAGTGTATATTATCACAATACTAGTTCATTTTACTATAACTTTACTTGAACTAACAATACTTTAGTAGAATCACGGAAAAAAACTCCGGCCGTGGAAGCCGTACTTACGGGCTTTATAGACATACCGTCCGCGCTCCGGGCTCACAGGCCGAAAGTTCCGGGCGTAGCACTCGGAGCAATCGAAGCTAAGGCTCCAGCACCCGGAACGGACGGTATGTCTATATAGCCCGTAACCCTTTTTTCAGTGATGTAACCATACTTTAGTGGAATGTAACCATATTCATAGCAAGGGCCAAAATTAAGTATCGGTATAGTAAACGGCACCAGTCTTTTTTCTCCTTGGCATCCTCACTCATGTCAACTTTCTGAAACGACGACGTCCGCCAGGCGATGACAACCGCCAATCGGACGCGAGAGGCGCCAGGTTTTCACTTTCGGCGTTTCCATTTTCGCCGACGTCAAATGACGTCCGCCTCGCGATGACAACCCAGAGGACGCAGGAGGCGCCAAGAGTGACAACGTGGTGGACTTCCAGGTTGGTCAGGGACTTGCATAAGCCCCGCTGGGACGACGGGTCACCGGTCGGCGTCGCCGCTCGGTCGGACTTGATAACCTCTCGACCCTTGTCAATTTGTTAAATCAATTCGAATCATTTCTCCGGCGACCGAGTGGGGCACCGGCGCCCCCGTCTCACGTTACCGGGGCCCCCTCGTCACGATCCGTGCGTACGGCGAATAACTCGTCGCTAATTTCGCCGCGAATAACCGCCTTCCCGCGCATAAATATCCCTTTTCACCCCATGCGGCTATGGTCGTTTCAACGCCGCGCCGTCCCGCAAGAAGTTATATTCCCCGTTAATCGCGATGTTGTCGGCTTGCCGCCGCGAACATTGTGATTTACCCCTAAAAAACAAAAACAATCCATACTGGAAAAAAACACATTGGATCTAGAGTCCAGACTCTTAAAAACATCGACAAGAAAAAATACTCTTGATTCAATCAGATTTAAGCTTAAATCAAGAACCAAGCCTCTTAATTTGAGCGGATTTCCTTTTGATTTAAGCATAAATCTGATTGAATCAAGATTCCTTTTTCTTGTCAATGTTTTCAAGAGTCTGGACTCTAGATCCAATGTGTTTTTTTTTTTCCAGTGCACGAAAAAAAAGTGAAGTTGATGTAACATTCTGGATGTAAAGAAAGTGTCCGAGAACTTACGACTAGAATCACTTACTCTTGATCGAGCATATACTTATAATACTTAAAAATTCCTAAAAATTCATGGGGTTGTTTGTGTAATTTGCGTATTTATAAGATTGAAATTTTGTGAAATTCAACTCATAAACTTCCACAAAAATCTCTTCAACGCAGAGTAAACTGGAGACCTGGAATTTGCTCTAGAATGACCAGAATTGCTTTGGTCTTTTTTGTTTTTGTTTTTTGTCGGTCAGAGAGAGAGAGTTTATCATTTTTTTCAACTTACCACCTTCTCCGTCTACATATGTTTTTATAATTAAAAGTATGAAGCAAGTTAATGATTTTAAGTTAAGTGAACTAGTATGATTATAACAATAGAGTTTAATTAAAACCAAATGAATTTTTCGTGACGAATATTTGCAACTAGAATGGGCTGACTAAATATTAGCAACAGTTGAACTGATCAAATTTACTGTTAGATCTTATAAACGCTGTTTAACTAATTTAACTAATAAGGAGGCTATTTTGCCTTTTAGAAAAAAATGGCAGCTATGCGGCGAGCAGATCGGAACATTATCCGAGAGCCAGTGGGCTAAAATTTAGGGATTATGAAATCAACGCCGGGGACAAGTACAAATCGGTTGTCGCAGGAAGATATAGTCTGTCACCGACCGATTAAATGGATTAACGCTACATTCAGGGATATGACTTGATACTGTGATTATTTATCCTGTCTCAAGATTCAGTTGTCCCAGCAAGCAATGTCTCTTAAATTGCGCTTTCAGCACATTGACACCAATCGCATTTAGGATTACATTATGTAATAATGACAGAGAAACTCAAACGTCCATTTACATGTATTGAGTTATCATGAAAACCAAATGACAGGAGAAATCTGAATGGTAATAAGATCGCACATTCGATCGACTTCAACCAGAACAAACCTATATCTGCATTCCACATTTCCTAATCCCTGGTGTGATGATGTACCTCTTTTTTCGCCAACAGGAAACTGAACGATGATATTTTTTAAATTTTTCGTAAATTTTACATGGATTGTAAAGCACAGACCTATCAAGTTTCAAGTCAGAATTTGGACCAGCTTTCTTTTAAGGAGGTCAAGCATAACCAAAACTTGGGCAACTGGTGGTCGGGCTGATTCTGTTCAAAAGCCATCCATTAAGTCATATGGACGGTGTAAGTTGGAAATCACATGCGTGTCTCGTTTAAGGTGTCTGAAAATCTCCGCCGCTATGTTATTTTTTTCAAAGGAGAACTGTCAATTTGTTGTTTCCTTGTTCATTCCTTGAAGTTTTTGCAGCATTTTCTTCGCACTGAGAAGAAAAATCACGGCAGTTTTGAAGAATTTCCGTTGAGTAGTTTTCTGTTTGAAAATTAAGGTATGACAAGAAGTCTGCAACGTTGCAAACTGAGTTATTTGATTGCCGACTTACACGGAGAAAAAAACCTCGTGCGTGGGACCCGAAGTTTAGGTCATATGGATCTCTGAAGTTTTCGGACTGAGCATCTGAACACTTTAGGTCTAGCTGTCGAGGTTCGGATCACACATCTGAAACTTCAGTTCTTACATCTGAAGTACTTCAGATTGGAGAACCAAAGTTTTTCGGATGTGAGAACCGAAGTTTTTCGGATGTGAAGACCGAAGTACTTCAGATGCAAGAACTGAAGTTTTAGATGTGTGATCCAAACCTCAGCAGCTGGACCTAAAGTGTTCAGATGCTCAATCCGAAAACTTCAGAGATCCATATGACCTAAACTTCGGGTCCCACGCACGAAGTTTTTTTTTCCGTGTACACCGTCGATATGTCGTTCTTCCTTAGCCTGGCAGTGGTCCACAACCGAAAAATTTTGAGACGTGTCGTCGAGTTAAAAAATTAAGCACCCTTCTAATCCTTAACTAACCCTTAGGGTATCCCTTTCATCTGCATGTTTCTTCTGAAGCTTTGCCAATTACAGGATTGTGCTTCCGGTGGACGGAGCGCCGAAATGCAAAACTCATGCGGCGGGCTTATTTGCATATGCCCTCTCGTCTGGGTCATCACTCGCGGACAGGGGTCAAGCTCTCAGGCCCCTATCTCAGACGCCGTTCCACGAATCACCGTGAAGTTTTCATTAAATGTTAATGAGTGTCGCTCAGGCAATGCTCAGTAATTATCACGTTCCCATTCAGATTCTGTTTGGAGGTGGTCTCGCGTCGTCTCGCTGGTCCAGACTGGCTCGACGTCGTTTGTACCTCCTTGCGTGTGTGTGCGCCGATCCTCGGTGTAGAGTTTCTCCGGTCAAAATACTCATTTAATGTGACGTCATCCTCTCGGGCGAAATGGGTCACTTGCACATGAAGTAGAATTCCTCGTAAAATTGAAAATGTTTCCTGAATTAAATCAGCGTATTATTGACAGTTTGTTTAAAATATTTGGGACATTTTGTGGAGTCCCAGTCGTGCTTCATACGTCGTTTCCCTGACGATAAAACGTATCTTAATGTCAATATTGCTAAATAAATTCTCCTCACAAATTGTATATTTTTATCAAAGAATCTTGTGCTTCCCTTCTTGAAAATTACAACGATTTTTCCAATAGTTCCATGCGAAAATTAATGTAATTTTGAACAACGATTTCAAAGGTGCATTCTCTTAAAAAATTTAATTGTTTGAGCCAATATTGCAACCTTGGAATAGAGTTACTTTAATTCGTTTGGGAAACGACACCTTGAATAAATCACAACAAGACTGTGACTGAAGTTACAAGTCTGGATGCTTCTTTATAATTTATATTTTTAATACTTCATCAACTCATTAATTAAGCTATTTACTGGAATTTACCGAGGCAATAGACCAAGATTAATTAATTCGAAAGAAAAATAACAAACAAACCAATGTTTTTCGATTATATATTAGGTCTGACTACTATATGGGGGACGATACCACTATTCGACCACTCGGGAGCTTGTGTTGCCTACACTCAAAATTGAAGGCAAACTGACACGGCGTTAAAGTAACCTCACCTAGTTTGGTAAAAAGCTACTTTTTGAGTGGGATCCTAGTAAGCGAAAAATTCCACGATCCTACTACTATTTTACCTCTCTCTTATTACTTATCTCATTCCTATTCATCCCTCTTCACCTCTCTCTCTCTCTCTCTCTCTATTTCTTCTTCAGGAAATAATAATGGGAAAAAAAACATAGAAGAATAAATAAAGAAATTGAAAACAACGTAAGGAAATCAGACTTTTCATTGGTAAACGGCAATAGACGGCATTCTCTGCGGATTTGACTCGTACCATTATTTGTCTCGCATAGTTATTCACATGAACAAACCATATAATTTATTGTTAATTGAAAATACGAGGAAGGGAACAAACCATGAGACAAAGCTTATATGATGATGCTATTTTCGAGTGTTCAAAAGACTGACATCTCTTTTACAGCCATGGAAAGTCAGATTTTGGACGGATCATATCATTATTTGTCTATTTATAAGATTCAAAACCGCAAAAATAAAATTCCATAACCCGCGCATCAAACCATTGAGGAAATTGGAATTCTTCATCCAATCATTTCTTTTGAAATTAACATGTTTGGTGAATTTTTCTCATGCGGTTTTTTCTAAAATAATCTCTCAGATACTTCCCTATTACGTAATATACTCTCAAAATACCACCGAGGAACCAAGACATTTTTTTTCTGATTGTGGGTTACAAACTTTTAGGACTTTATTGATTATTATTATTTTTTTTACAGTCAAATTTCTTAAAACGAAGCTTCTCAGCAAGAATTAATTTGACGAAGGTCAGTTTATTGATACTATCCTAGTAGCACTCCTCCCCGCTCATTTTGGCTATTTTCATATTTCGAGTCGTCGACAAATAGATGCAAATGTATCTTTCCCATCACAAATCCAAATTCAGTCCACTCCCAACATATTCCGTGCCGTCGAGGCAACATGATCCATCACGCTGACGAGGAAAAGTATTACCGAACTCGGTAATTGCACCTCGCGATAACTCCCATTATTCTCCCGGTGTGATTTATATTAAATACTCGGCCGTTAGCCGGTCAATTTCGGATAAAATCTCATAACTGCGACCAGCCGCCCATATTTTAAACTCGTCGCGGCTCATCGGAGATCCGTCGCACTACGGAAAGCAGCCGTAAGTCGTTACAGCGTGAGCCACCCTTAACGCGTGCTGTTACGTGTCTCACGGCTCACGCTGAAAACGGACTTACTGTTGTTTCTCGTTGCACGGCGGAGATACTCGGCTACCGGTGAGGGTCCGGTTTTGCGGCTGCCGCACCGCACGAGATGAACTTGCGGCTATCAAGATGAATTCGGGTCTGCGGGAATTCAGTCATAAATGAATCTCTTTACGTCCGATGGTGTTTTTCACTGCATCACTCATGTGCGATCGGCGGTGTTCCTTCAGACTGTGATGTACAACTCTATTACCTGCAGTGTACGTCGAGACGCTTCGGGAAAAGATATAAGTTGGCTTGGTGCATGTAAAGGCAACTTTTAACCCCGGTCTGGCGGACTCGGCTCATTTTGACTCGAAATTTTGTTTTTTGGATTGCAAGATACAGGTGGAGAAGAAAAGGAGGAACAAGAAGGGAAAATAAGAAAAATAAGGGAAATACGTGAAAATACAAGGGGAGAGGAATTATTCTCCGTTATTAATTCCTTCATCTTCCTTTTTTCCCTTTTCGACTTATTTCTAATTCCTAAGCTTCCTCTCTTCCTTCTTCTTCATCATCTTCTTCTTCTATATCTCCTTCTCCATCTTCTTCTTCATCTTCTTCTTCATCTTCTTCTTCATCTTCTTCTCCTTCTTCTTCTCCATCTCCTACTTCATCTTCTTCTTCATCTTCTTCTTCTTCATTTTCTTCATCTGCTTTATCTTCTTCTTCATCTTCTTCTTCTTCATCATCTTCTCCTTCTTCTTCTTCATCATCTTCATCTCCTTCTTCTCTTTCTTCTTCTTCTTCTTCTTCTACACCTTCATCTCCTTCTACACCTCCATCTCCTTCTTCCTCTTTTCCTCTCCTTATTATTATCCTCTTCTCCTCATTTTATAATTAATTTTATTTTGATTTTTCTTCCTCTTCGTTTTTTTCTTCTTCTGCTTCTGCTTTCCGACCGATTTTTAATGCAGTTTCGTCCTATAAATGTCAGGAGGCCTACAATTTAAGAACGTCGGGCTAGTGGTAGTACTTGATCGTTGTTACGTAAAAAGTGAATCAATTATATCCTAAAACGTTTTTTCCAAGTGCTGTAAGTATTTTACTTGCACCCTTTTTTCCTATTTCAAATATCATGTCCTGATTTTTTCAAGCATAATCTAACAAGTGCCATTTGCAGATCAAGTCGGTAATGGAAACGCAAACAAGGCGACGTGATATTAAAACTTTGAAATATTTAAAAACTTACGCTTTCACTCGGAGATTATATTAATCTCCAAGTGAAAGCGTGAGTTTTTAAATATTTCAAAGTTTTAATACAACAGCTTTTGCTGTTTTGTGAAAAATCCGATCGTTTTACCCAAGAGGGTGACGTAACTTAGAACTTTGTAAGTAAAAAAGGTCCATTAGCAATATGTTTGTTCCTTGCTGGAAAATTTAGATTTGGGCTGAAAGTTTGAAAACTAGAGTTAAAGCGAAGCGTCCTCTGGGGGTTGGGCCGCGCAGCGGCCTGAATTAAATATTTGCCAAAAATTTTTACGGGTAATAGGTGGATATCGATATTTTTTAATATTTATATAAACGTACCACCAGATAAAAATCAAACTGAAAAACTCGAATCTTCCATAATTTTGACGATAGTGAGCGTGAAAGAGTTCAATCTCAAGATTCGCATATTGTACATTAATTTTTTTTTGTCAGTATCTCGGTGGCTGTTAAAAATTACTTGATTTTTCCTCATCATTAAATGTCACTTTCCCGTCGAATGGTGACAAGCTGTCTAGTAGTACCTAGTTCCGGTTTTGTTTTAAAGTAGAAAGACATGAACATCTTACCTTTGAACCTGTTTCATTTTATACGGAGAAATGTTTTACGTAATCGGTATCCACGTGTACCCATATACTCACCCACATACACACACACAATTCAAGCCAGGCAATGTAATAATACATAAATAAAAATGCGTTTTTTGAACGTCAGATCCACATAGAATAATGAAAAGTTTAATGTTTTTCTTTGTTTCTTTCTTTAGAGGTGTAAATGGCCTTAGATGCTAAAGCACCGCTTTAAAATAAATTTATCTTACTACTACTACTTTCTTTCTTTCTTTTTTGAGGGCTTTGTTATACCCCACGGGTGGTTTCAAAATGAGCTGTAATCCTCGAAGTCTGAATATGTCCTCCGAGTTAATAGTTAATGGCTTTAAAATGACAAACTTAATGTATGTATAAATAACCAACGTTTTTCAATTTCCTTCTCTATTCTCTCTGTGAGCGTTAATTTTATTTTTTGGGGAAATAAACCGAGTCAATGAAAACTCCGAGTTTTCGTTTAACTGAATTTATAAGATACAATTTTAGTAAGATGGGAGTTTACGTGCGGTGTGGGTTTAACCGCCGGATATAGATCAAGCTGTGACGACGCATTTACTTGGTCCGTGAAACTGAATTGCTTTCAGACGCAATTGAAGTTAAATGTCAATGCTTTCCCATTGCGAAGCGTGAATGGTCATTGGTCAATTGGTCAATTTTCGATATTTCCCCATTTGAAGCTATGATGAAGAATCGACCATTAAGGTTTCGTCACGAACACCCTTTCCATCGATCATTTTCCATAGGTTTAAGTGGCAGATCAATCGATATATCGCAAAGCACGCCACTCCACCGATGCTTAGTATTATTGTCATTTGCAGTAATGCTCAGTGATTGAGGCTTGAAGAATTCTTCTTTTTTTTAAAACATCATTACAACGCGCAGCCATTTGTTCACCATCCGACCTTGCGCTGAAAGTGAAACCAGTTTATTTCTTTTTCTTCTTCCGTTTACGTACACTCTTCTTTTTTATCTCTGTACCTCCCCTCTGCCGCCTTTCGTGTCTTCACTCCTTATTCATTACCCCCTGGGACTTTTTCGCGGTCTTCCGTCTATAGTGACCATAAAAATGACGACTTTACGCGGCGTTTTTCATCCTTTTTTCGACGTCATGTCAGCTGGACCGTGTTAAGAAGAAAGGAACTAAGTCACTTATCAACAAGAGAACCAACCGACCAATTTCATCAAAAAATGTATTATTTTTATAATTATTTTTTTCTCCACAGAACGGTTAGGCAATCTCTCATCATGGTAGTAATCCCATGTTTTCGAGAGAATCTACTACACTCCTGTTCTACTATAGGAAAATAATAAATTGCTCGATGAAATTTGACGGTGGCTTGTGTGACTTAGTTCCTTTTTGCTTTAACGCGGTCCAATTATTATTCCTTTATATTCGCACTGTCGATGGAGGAGGGAAGTACTTGAGATAATATTCATCCTCAACAAAAATCATTCTTTCCTTTTGGCCGAGACGAGATGGAAATGCCTCGTTTGAATTTCAATTGAATGCTAAATGTGTTTAAAATTGTGTATTATGATGATAAAAAAGAGACGTTCATTCCTTGCATCATTTCGCGGTCTCTCTCTCTCTCTCTCTCTCTCTATCAAACAGGGTGCACATTCCGATAGCAGTGCAAAAACAAGAAAAGAGGAAAATAATATGAAAAACGGACCTGATATCACCATTATAAATCTTCTCCTCCAAAATGTTATGTAACACACTTTGCATGGGAACAGACTTGATTCTTAATTGAAATACGTTACAAGAAGACGGGCACTAAAGGCTATCATTACAGAACCTTATATTCTCTCAAACATGTATTTCATATTCATTTTTTTTTTTCGGTGCATGTATCCATAAATCCATCACAATTTTTGAACCTATCAACTCTGCGATGGAGGAGGGAAGAGAGAAGAAGACCTCTGCTTAATAATCCACGATCTCTCAGAGTGTTCAGGTCTGGATCATAATTGTACCACCAGAGGAGAAGGGGAAAAAATACTTATCTCAATACAAGAATATTGTCAATATATTTTTACTACAGACTTTTTCATTGCCAAGCTCATATAACAAGTGCAGTTCTCGTCCAATTTTGCGTAATTCCTAAAAATTGACGATAATCATTAGCAGTTTCGCCACGTGGACTTAGACTCTGAGGGGAGGACAAAATTTAGATAATCGAAAAGGGAGTCTGCTGAGGGATTCTCCAATAGCGAAGGAGGCCCTACGGGTTCTTTCCCGGAAACATGTTGGAAATGAGGAAATTTTGGAACGCAATTTTTGGTTGTTTTCATGGTGAAATACCCTCCATTAAAAAAAAAAAAAAACCTTGAAAATTTTGTAGGAGTTTTCACCCTCCAACCCCTCGCCCCATACAGAAAGATAAAACTAGATGTCAGTGCGGGTTTTTATTTTATTTCTTTATTTTTTTTATTTATTTTTTTTTAGGAGAGAAACTTTAGCTTGAGAGATACTAGGATAGGAATCTAGTTCAAAAACTTTGTATTGGTACAATCGTGAGCAAGGCCTATTCTTTTGCAGCGATGAAAAATATCGGAAGTATACCTCCTTATTCCATTTTTCGGCTACAAAAAATCGCGTGGATTCCACTGTCTTCCGAAGGTCACACATTCCAAACCCAAAATTCTTCACGGAGAAAATGTTTCTGGACTTTTTCAGGCTTATGGCTGTTTATCTGTGAGTTCAAAAAACTGCCAATGGTTAAAAATGAAGGTTTGGTGAATGTAAATAAACATAAGGCCGTAGGAGGCCTTAAAACCAGGTATTATCTAAGACAAAGTCCCCGGCTTCAAGAATTTTGACTACTCGTGGCCCGCTCGCAATGACCTGCGCACAGGCCTAATCTATCAAAGAAATGCCTTTGAACTGTACAAAAATGCTAATCGGTTTTCATTCGATGCTTACGTAATTCATAAATCCGCGGCTATAATTCTTTTGTAGGTGGCATGTAACCGTCCTTTTTCTCATTTTCGCAAAGCGTTTTATTATCAAATTATTCATAGATCTTCAGTGCAAGTTATCGCCGGACTCATCCTTCCTAGACCTGTTATTAATGTGAGATCTAAATCTTCGGAAACGAGTTTTCTCTTTGAATTATGCGAGCGACCCACAGAGTACAAGCTCCTCTACGTATCAATTTGAGGATTTTTGGCTCTCGAAATTATTTTTAGGGTTCCAAGATACCGACCAAGAAATTGAATATGACACGTTAACTGCTTTTGCATTTGAAAATTTACGCAAATGTGCGTCAAGCCGTTTACATACAGTTAGTGAAAGCCAGAAAAATGTGCCGTGGTTGTGGTTTATTGGAATTCTTGCTCATAAATTATTCCCAAAGAAGCAGGAAAAAGAGGAACAAACAGAATCGATCTTTTGAATCGATGTTTTTCACGCGGACCTCGCGGGAGTTACTTTCTCATCTCATTCAAAGGGTCAAGATTTAATTTCTTAAATCGAGATGAATGAATATATGAAAGAAATTTATGACTATGAGCCAATATTAACGTAACTCATCCGTTCCATTTTTCTGGATAAAAAAGTTACTTGATAAATGCCTAGCTACTGGTGCTCTAAAAGAATGTCGCTTCTTGACTACCGTAATGTCTCAAAAGTTATGGGCCTAACCTTCAAACAAAAAAGTAACGTGTATCTCTGAGCCGCCCCCCCCCCCCTAAAAAAATCATCGTTTGCGCTGCTTAAGACTGTAATGCAGCCAATCATCTTTTCTCGATCTTGGGCTTTCTTTTTTCCAATCTGCTCCAATTTCTTCGATAAGCTCGTCTAGCCATGACTATTTCCTACTTCTACTTCTACCTTCCTACTTCTACTTCTACTTCTTCCTTCTTCCTCTGTTTCTTTTTCCTGTAGATGTTACATTTGCTCAACTTTTACAATCCACCCTTGCTCCGTAGCCGGCCCATTTCAAGAGTTCATGATATACATACTTACATAAAAGCCGCTTCTATAGCGCTCTTTGGCGCTCTGCGACACCCATCCGCCAAAGTCCCCTATCCTCCCAAAGCCCTTCAGAGAGTTGGCACTACCCCATTTCCTCTAAACTCCCTATCGCCACCCTTTCACTAGGCGTCCCTACTCCCGGGAGGAACCCAACTAAGCTTCTTCTTCGGATATACATACTTCTATTTTGATATACTTACATACATAAAGCCGCTTTTATAGCGCAGCCTCGCGCTCTGCGACGCCCAATCGCCATTGCCCCCTATCCTCCCACAGATCATCAGGCAATTGGCACCTTCTGATCGCCTCCTCCACCCCTATATTCTATTTTTTCACCCCTCTTTTTTGATATACACGCTGTAAAAATTAGTATCTAACAGATCTCATTTTCTGTTTGTTGCAGCCGATGTGGCATGACTTGGAAAGCCTGGGTCTGTACCTGGGGCAGCCGGCCCCTCCTCAAGCTTCACCGGTGAACATGTGCGGCGTGGGCACCATGAGCACCGTCGTCCTCACCGTCAAAGACGCCACCGAAGAACCTCTTCTCGACACCTGCAACATAGTCACCTCGTTACCGTCCAACCCGCACGGGTTCGGCCCGGCCGTCCAGGTTCGCGCCGAAGACATCAACAGTTACCACGGCGACGTCCTCCTCGACTTCGACGCCCTCCTAAACAGCGCAGCCGAAGAGCACCAACAGTTCGCCGTCCAACCGGTCGAGAACGTCCCCCAGGTCCAAGTCCCTGTCAACGTCGAAGACACCAACTACATCGACATCAACACATTCATGCCTGAGCAGCGATCGATAGCCCAAAACAACACGGTGACCTTCAACGCCCTGATGACAGTCCTCCCGACGCCTACCGACCCCTGCTTCTTCAACCACGAGCAGATGTCCCCACCCGCCAGCCCCGGCACCTGCAATAACCTCATCAACGACAACTTCTCGAAGATGAAGATCGAGGACACCAGGTTCTACCCGACCATGTACAGCATGGAGCCCATCCAAGGCGACTTCCAGACGGTGCCTTCGAGGATGATCACCCCACCGTCCTCGCCGAACTTAGGTGATCTTGCGCCGGCGCCGGCGGTTCCACCGCCGCCGCCGCGAAGCAAAGCCGACAAGCCGAAGAAGGAGAGGAAGCTGGTGGCCCGGAAGAAGATCACCAACCACACGTGTTACCACCTGGGCTGCGGGAAGACCTACACCAAGTCCTCGCACCTCAAGGCCCACCTACGCACCCACACGGGTGAAAAACCTTACCAGTGTAATTGGGGAGGCTGCGGGTGGAAGTTCGCGCGCTCTGATGAGCTGACACGGCACTACCGCAAGCACACGGGGGATAGACCCTTCCAGTGTCGGTTGTGCGATAGGGCTTTCTCCCGTTCGGATCATCTCTCGCTCCACATGAAGCGGCACGTCAATAACTGATAGCCGAGGGACCATCCCGCAGGCATATCATTAGTCAGGACCTCCGTCCCGCTTGACGTCAGCTCTCCAACTTCGGGAGAGAGGTTAGGTGTGAAGATGCGGTCTAAATGGTCCCGGTGGATATGAGTGACACGGCATACGTCCATCAAATGGTTCAGGCTTAGTAAATAATATATCAAACGAGTTAAGAGCCCAAAATTTAGCTTTAGATTGAAAAAAAATTTTTTTTGAGAAAAATTAATTTTTTTATCATTTTAATTTTTTTAAAAGTCAAATAAATTTTTAAAATTTTTAAGTCAAATATTTTTGGCTTTTAGCTGGTTTGGTATATCATTTACCATGTCTTTAATAGCTTAACCAGCCAATTTTGGCGTTAAAACGTCAAATGGTCAAAAGGGTGGTGGCCACTTTCGTTTTGGTCGCCGTTGTTTGTGGGATCCTCTGAGAAAAAAGAAAAATTAAGATTTCTTTAAAACAAAAAGTAATTGATTAGAAAATTAGATTCAAATAGATCTGCCCTTAGGGCGAATATCGATATCTAAGGTGGAAAAAGAGTGTCTTAAACTGCAACGTTGCAGATTCGGACGTTGCTAAATTTCCTCCAAGAAAAATTTATTTTCAAAATGCATACATTGAAATTTTCGATGATTTAGATCAAATAACGAACCAAATTTTCTGAGAAATTGGGAGTAAAATACTTTTATTCCTCGCAAATTCTTAATTCGTCAAAGGAAATTTGGCAACGTCTGAAATCTCTTACGGCTTTCTTTCTTAGCACAGCTTGTGATTGACATTGTGCATCTTTAATTTTAAAGAAAGGGCTACAAAATTCAAACTGGTCACCACCCTCTATTCTGAATGCATCGCAGTTACACATTCAATGGTCAAATTCCTACATATGAATTGCTGATAACTGCATGCATTAGCATTGATATAACGTATGCCGGCACTGATGTGGTATAATATCGGTAATAATGTCTCTCATATCACTGAAGGTTTTATTATTCCGCCGCAAAGCAACTCTTTTCACGTCTATGAAGAGATTTGAACACTTAGGACCGGTTTTGAAACCTCAGCTTGTTTGTACTTAGTGAAAATCTCTAATGCCTCCTAGCTTGACCATTGATTTTCCGAGAAGTGCATAAATATGAATTTAAGGCACAAATACATTTATGCAAACATTAGTAGACGATGAGGTTACGTAACAAGTTCAGTTCATATCACTTTGAAGTTAAAATTTAGCACGCTCCAACACAAGACTTCCAAATCATCTATTATCAATTTACTCTGGTTTTGATTTGAAATTATTTTGAAAGTCATGATATGTTTCAAATTAAGATTCTTATAATATCCTCTCAAGTGGAAACGATTTTTTAGATCTTCTAGTAAAATCCTTATTTTACTAGTGTTTCCATTAATGAGTCATGATCATCCCAGGAATCTCCGATGAAACATATTCTGCGTACCTAAAAATAAGTCTTCGGGGCCGATTTTCAGCTTTCCGTTTGATAAGGTCCTCTGCTAGGACCACGACTATAAATCCTGGAAGGTCCAACAATTTTTAGACAATATATAGATATTATATATATTGTTACTCATTCAATAACCACCTGGAAAATCGCATACAAGTGGGGTTCTTGAAACCGGTCCTAAATCTCTCGAATACGTAGGGTAATAATTTTATTATGTTTTTAAACGTTCCTTTAGTGCAATCTCTTTTTGCATCAATTAGATTGTCAATCGACCAAATCATACGTTTAGAAAGCTCTAGGTTTCGAAAAATGTTCCTCATTGAAATCTATCTTGAATTTTATTTTCTTAGGTTATCGTCAGTAGAACAACTAACTCACAACTTCAGGAGGCTTTTCAAAGCGTTGCTTTGTACCTTTCAAAAAACTGTGTGGATCTACTGTATCACGAGCCAGTCTCTTACCCTGTAGTTCTTCAAAGGAACTAGATTTTTTTATATATGCACAGATGGGTGGTATTAAAATCTCAATTATGAGTTTAAATATGTATGCACAATTCTGAACGATAAGAATTTTTGGCCAAGTTATGTCACACGGAGAAAAAAAACTCGTGCGTGGGACCCGAAGTTTAGGTCATATGGATCTCTGAAGTTTTCAGATTGAGCATCTGAACACGTTAGGTCTAGCTGCCGAAGTTCGGATCATACATCTGAAACTTCAGTTCTTACATCTGAAGTACTTCGGTTCTCACATCTGAAGTACTCCGGTTCTCACATCCGAAGTACTTCGGTTCTCACATCTGAAGTACTTCAAATGTAAGAACTGAAGTTTCAGATGTATGATCCGAACTTCGGCAGCTAGACCTAAAGTGTTCAGATGCTCAATCCGAAAACTTCAGAGATCCATATGACCTAAACTTCGGGTCCCACGCACGAGTTTTTTTTCTCCGTGCAAAAAGACATTATTTTTGAATACGTGTTCACAATTTGAAAATCGGTCTGACAATCTTAGCTTGAGAAATGCATTAATAGCTGAAAATTAATACAAAGTAAGATCAAAGATACAAAATAAGATAACATTTCATTCTTAATTCTGAATTCTTCGAGTTTTCTCCTAAAGACACCCCTACACGGAGAAAAAAAACTCGTGCGTGGGACCCGAAGTTTAGGTCATATGGATCTCTGAAGTTTTCAGATTGAGCATCTGAACACGTTAGGTCTAGCTGCCGAAGTTCGGATCATACATCTGAAACTTCAGTTCTTACATCTGAAGTACTTCGGTTCTCACATCTGAAGTACTCCGGTTCTCACATCCGAAGTACTTCGGTTCTCACATCTGAAGTACTTCAAATGTAAGAACTGAAGTTTCAGATGTATGATCCGAACTTCGGCAGCTAGACCTAAAGTGTTCAGATGCTCAATCCGAAAACTTCAGAGATCCATATGACCTAAACTTCGGGTCCCACGCACGAGTTTTTTTTCTCCGTGTATAAGCAAACGAAATTGAAAGCTTATGTAATTATTTGTTCATATCCTTTCTTAATTTATTTACTTAAAGATATATGAGACTCGTTTTAAGTTAGTTAGACCTATAAAAAAAAGACAAAAACAAAACAAAAAACCAAATGAAATATGGTTCGTGTGTTTTGGAGCTCGACGGAGCTTTTGGTTATTTCGTGGGGATCCAACGTGTGTTTCATAATCAGTATCAAGACATCTACTTTATTTGCATGAATAAATTTTAACGGCGATTCAATGCAAATATCCTCTATTCCTAGCATATGGAAACCGTAGGCAGGCAAAAAAAAAAAAAGTGTGCGCTAGGCAAAAACCGCCGGCACAAAAAAGATATATGGACTTGGGACTAGCAAGAGTGGCTGAGAGCAAGATCTGACGAGCCTCCAGATCTGAAACACACTTCCGCGGCCGAACCAATAAACAACTAATTTAAATACGAATATTTCACTGCAGCCGTAAAAAATTGAGCGAATTTCGGTGTCGGGAGACGAAGAGAGGCACAGTCAAATTTTAATGGTTCCATCCGATTTTCAGTGGGTTTAAAGCTTTTCGCAGTTTCCATCAAAATATTCCATTCGCGCGTAGAGTCTCGTGGATCACTTGAGTTGGATAAAGTGACATCAATATGGACGTTTTTATGCTAAAAGGAGGTATGTTTCATGCAAATCCTATGCGCACAGTTCCTTTCGGCATAAATACGTCCATATATTTTGGCATGCCGTTTAACGATGATGTATTCCGGTCCGACTAAAAACTTGTGTCAAGCTGTAGATTACACTTCGTTTCTTAATGCAGTCCATTTGAGAGGCATCATTACAAAGAACTCATCATCCAAAAATCTGACATAACATTAGTGGGTTTTTGTGTGATTTTTGTGGACCGCGACTTTTTGTCATCAACCGTGTGTCATTGTTTTCTTGATTAGTCCGGTGATAACAGTTAAAAATTAACGATCTCAGTTTTATGATTATTGTCCTCATTTGAGCTATTTTCGCGGTTTCCTAAAAGATCTTCGGAATGTTTTTTTTTATTTAATGGAGCGGAAAATATTCATTGAAATCACTTCGTCAATCTAGACACCCACGGCTTCACTCACGAAAACGATCTGTTTTGGAGCGATTTTATTCTTACTCCATTATTGCATTAGTTAAAGTTACATTGATCGTTGTTCTTTTGAATACCATTTTTAAAACCGAGCCAAGAAAGAGACTTAGCGGTATACTTAAAACGAGATTGAGCTGCATAACAAGTTTCCTGCCGTAGCTCTATATTTGGAGGTGGTAACAAGACGTTAAAATAGAGTGTAGGTACTTTAGCTTACGGACTTGAATTCTCGATTCATTTAGTAATTTAGATATCCACAAGATCCCGCGGTGGTTTTTCACAATTTGCAGACAGAGTTTGTTACATTTTTGTAGGAATTTCCCCTGTTTCCCTCAGCCCGCAAGCTTAAAGTAATACATTTTGCAAATAATACATAAAGTTTGGAGTAATCGTCTACTTGATTGAAAAAAAATGCGATTCAATCATTTTCATGAAAGCACCATAGAAAAAATACTATAAATTTTAGAAATGGTCAAATTAGTTGGATGTATATCTACCAAACGGAACTATGTGCATTATGACGCGAGCCCTGTTACACATATATTCTTATGGATCTCAGGGCTCATGTCTTAATGCACATAGTTCCATTTGGCAGAAATACGTCCAGTCAACGATCGATCCAAGTACCAAGCTTTCCGTGAAATATAAAATTATTCGGTAATCAAGACTCATAGCTGAGCTGCATTAAGATAATTCATATGAACGAAAATAAACAAACAAAATTGTAACGTTACATTTTCATCCTTTCTTGCTCCCTTTCTTTTTCTGTTTAAGAAAGAAGAAGAAATAACTGTTATGAACTTCAAAAGTAAAAATCTTGACGGAATAAATTTTAATATCCTCCATAAATTCTTGTCTAGTCTGTGGCCATGAAACAAGGGATAACTGAGAGGAGTTCTTTGGACCACCTAATGAAATAAATGTCTCATGGTAGCAGCTCTAATAATCGGGAGATCATGCTTTATTAGGCAATAGAGAATAGTGAATATTATTACCCTCTTACCTGTTTATTGGTTGATTAGCTGAATTAACGCTCAGCTGCAAGCACAACCTAATGTTGCCATTTTTCGCGTGAAAATTCCTTGATTTATATTGTAGAGAAAATCGATGAAAAATATCATAAATGATTTTGCGACCGTAAAAACCGCCTGCTTTAGATTGATTGTCACGGAAAAATTGAATTATTCTCCGCAATAACACCATGCTGATTAGAGATAAAGAGGAGGATAAGATTAGTCCCCATAAAATGACAACGCTGCATCAGCCATAGTAATAGTCATTAATGCATAAAACACTGACCAGCAGTAGTCCGCGGTTAACAAGCCACTTAATTGGAAGTGATTATAAAGCATCGGCATATAGGCATTTTCCTTGTTTCTTTAAATTTTCTCTTCCCCCTCTAAATGCCCTGATTGAATTATACCTGCTGCTTCACATCTTGCCGGGCGCTTATAGTGTCTTCTTCATTCTAATTTATAACCCCCCCCCCCCCCGCCCCCCTTCCAAGTGTCCTCTTCCTCTGGACATTTTGAAAAGATCTCGTTAGGGAATGTTTGGATGCGGCTAATTATTTGTCAAATCGGATTGAGTCATTGTAACTCAATCGCTGGCCTTGGATCTCCAGTCCTTTGTTTCCTCTTATAGTTTTTATGATAGTGCTTTTTTCCTGCATTACGTATCTTCACCATCGGGGAATGTGTTGAATACGGTCGCTTAGTGCGCAAAAACCGTTGCTGCGATGCTAAAGAAAATTATCGGTTTTAATTTTGAAACTTGTGAAATTTCTTCCTTTAAAATATTTATAAGAAGGATACAAAATAAAAACAACTTACGGGTGTTTTTCTTTTCAAACTCCATACAGAATTTTATCCAAAATCTCATACATATGTAATCTATAAAATTAAAGAGAGGATACGTACGTTTTCGAAAAACAAGTTACAAGTCTAAAAAAAACTGCATTTGCTTCAAAGTTAACACGTGAACACTAAAATACTATACATACTTGGCGTAGGTACTAAAATGACCGTACTAGAAAAAAAATAATAAAAAATATATTTTAGTCTCATCCGTCTGTGCGTAAATAACTAAGTCTGTAATGTTCCAAGGACTGCTGATTTTGCGATCATTTCAAATGTGTGCATGCGGCCTTTAAGTCCGTTAAGTCTGTAAACGTGTACTACTAATCATGTGCAATAATTAAGGTACGAGCTGTTCCTGGCTATGTTCCGGGCTACAAAACAGTTATATTTATTTTTTTGTTTTTTCATCTATTCCTATTTTGATTTCATATACTCTTCTCCAACACACTAAAAAAAAATTGATAAGGACCACTTTCCATTAATGTGCTAAATGTTACCACTTGACGCTAGTTTGATTCTCCCTGCACATGGTGGCTTTTTAATGTTATATACCTCATTATGATACCTCTGTAAAAGTCAACTCTCCTGTCAGTAAGGGACGGAATTTTGTGATAGTCAACATCCATTAAAATACATTCAGGCATTAATAAACGATCTGTGTAATGTCTAATAATGATGAAATAGCTAAAAGCTAGTTTGTTCTTTGGTAAAAATCCGACTTTTTGATGGGTCTAAACGTTGAAGTCAATTTCTAAAATCAAATAACCAGGCAAATCATGAAATTTGAAACATATGTTGATCCCAAATTACAATGATTCAAGGACGTATTGAAGAACCCGGACAAGAGGCAAAGATAACTTGATGATGCTGGTTCATGTATCAAACATGTCTCACTTGAAAATCTGAACTACCGGACAGCAATGAAATGGTATTCAGAACTACTTTTTACCGTATTATTTTTAGGTTATTAATTTAAACCATGTGATCTTGCCATTTGCCTCTGCTTGTTTCCTTACTCTCATAATATGCACGAGCATATACAACTGTGTTCAAAAGAATATCTGAGGCAAAGTATTTGTATCCTTATGATTATGCTCTTTTAATTACATGTATGACAGAGTTTTCTTAAGATTTATCGCATGCGTACCGGTGCCGAACATGTTTTTCCTATTGTATCACATTTGAATGCTACATTGTCACGATAAAACCATTTTAGTTAACGAAAAATACAAGTACGCATGCCCTGCCATTGAAAAATTTACTACTTTACTTTGAGCGTACGGTTGAGGAACAATTGTACGGATTTATTTAGAATCGGGCTAGACTAGCTGCATCAAACTTTACCTAATTTCTTCTAATGCTTCATTTTTTCACCAACTAATTAAGCAGAATTCTGTTTTTAAATTGAATGAGCATTTTCTTCATCACCCAAGAAAACTTCAAAGAAAGTTTCAAGGCATTCTCTTGTTTAGTTCTCTGTTACAAAAATAAAAAATAAGAGTAAATTAGGCATCGTGAAATCCAGTTAAGCTGATCTTCTTTAAATTCTTCCTATTTAACCACTTGTCATCAAAAATTTTGAACATAATAACGTATCGTAAAAAAAGAGGAAGCTAGGAGATGAAAGAGATATATCACTGAGTGAAAAAGTATGGATTTTAAAAGTGCTCCCGTTTCATGGCCGTCCAAGGTTCCGGAATTCGGACTCTTTTTTATTTCAATTTCTCCCATTCCATGACCATCAAAAGTTCCAGGATTCTCTTTGATTTTTTCAAAAGTTCCGAAAAATGCAAAAGATCCGAAACATTTCGGGAATTTCAAAAGTTCCGTTGCCGACATCGGTTGGTCCAGTGGTTAGCGCAACTGATCACAGACCTAGATGTCCCGGGTTCGAATCCCGGCCTCGGTGGCAAGATTTGATGGTCTCAGATCTTGTTACCGTGGAGTGGCGTGGATGTTTCTCTTCGTTTCTTCCTTTGTACTTCTGTTCCTACTGTTGTTGTAATCTTCCCATCATTTAGCGGTGGCTGTTTGTCTACACGACTAAGGCCAATGAACTATACCTAGAGTGTGCAAGCTCTCAAAAAAAAAAAAAAAAAAAAGTTCCGTGAAAAATTCAGGAAAATATCAAAAGTTCCGGGAAATGGGAGTACTGGATTTTAATGATTTACTCGGAACAAAAACTGACGCATTAAGATTTAAAAAAAAAAAAACAAAAATAATTACCCTACGTCAAGGTATTTAATCATGTAAAAAATTGTAAATTTTAGTATAAACGAACTTGTAATGCGTGCCATGACGAGCGACTCCAATGATCTCAGTATTAGAGAACGAAAAACTATTACCCGTTACATGAACTCTATCAATGTTCTTGTAATTACCTACTTACAATTAGTGTGCTCGCAGTTGAAAGTCAAGGTGATTAAAATGCTCAAATTAAAGCCCGTTGGAACTATTCTGCCGTGCTACGGAAGAACACCGTATGAGCAATCGAGAGTTGCCAAGTTTTCTCGGATACAATGTGTATTTTTGAGGAGAATTATCAATACTTTTCATTGAAATTGCCAGCTTCTATGTATCGAATTGCTAACAAAATTATCTGATAAATTGGAAGAAAAATATGATCCAATTTTCTTGAAAATTTGTGATGTGCCAAAGGAAACTTGGCAACGCCTGGAGGCTTATACGGCGTTTTCCCTTAGCACGGCAGTATTATCATTTATTCCGACACGAAAAAATGTAATGGCGCCTTAAGTACTACTGAGCAAAAGATCAATATGGCGCTGCTGTAAAATTTTATTCAAGTGATTTCTGCGGTTATATCCGATGGCAATTCTTGATAGTTGGCAACATTGTTTTTTCCTCCATTCAAATATATGGAAAACAATCGATTCTTCGTGGAGTAGATTATCTGACCTAAAATCGATATATTTAATAGCTTTAAATGGATGAAAAACAGTGTTGCCACCTTGAAAATTTGCCACCGGTTATAAATCTACAAGTTCTCGATCGTATTCATTAAGATAATTTCGATCGTTGAAATATTGAATACATATTTGATGTTATGTCCATTTTTAATCTATGAGTGTTTATTATTCGTGCATTTTGTTGAATTTTTTGAGACCGCTGAAATTTCAATGAATAGTTTCGTTCTCGGAATAGAGTTGGTTACCCTAAAAAAATGAAAAATAAAACCAAATATTTGGCCCTTGAAGTGGGAGATATACGTTCCAATGTTTCAAAAATTTGAAAATGCCAAGGAATTTTGGTTTATGAGTAATTTTAAAATGCTAGATGCGAGTAAAAGGCGGTCTAAGAAAAGAGTTTTTGTTGAAATCAATGACTCCACGCATAAATCGTATCACTTTGACTCTCACCTTAAGAGCAATTATAAAATGAGTATATATTTTCCCTTTGTAAAATATAGGTTAAGAAACTTTGTACTCATTATAAATTATGTTAAAAGATATTTTGTACAGATAGTTCCAATATGAATAAAATTGTTTCTTGATTTTTAAACGATTTATTTTCCCTCAAACTCTAATATTTTAAGAACTTCCCGGCGACGCAACTATAAAAATAATCTGAGGACATTCTTTTTGGTGAAAAGGCAACCTTGCTAAAGTGAGCAAATACTAGTTTCTATGGGCTATAGTTTTTCAATAGCAATCATGGCACTAAAACGAAGGCTCGGTACCAGATTGAAAATTGAAATTTGCCCGAGTAAATACCGGAGGAATAAAAAACAGACCTAGAGGTTTTACTATAATGCGTTGAAGTCTGTATAAAACCGAATATTTTTATCATGAATGGAAAAAGTTTATAATCCGAGCAAAAATTTTTACAGAGAGGCACTCTTATTTTGCACCAGTGCTAATAAGAAGGACAGCTGGTCCTGAAAGGCGTTCCTTTTTTGCACCACGAGTAAGGGCCGGCCTGACTGATGCAAACCTAAACGACTTATCACTCTGAGAGAAAAGTATGGCAAAATGAGTTTTTCCAATCCGTCATAAAAATATTAATCGTACAGTGCGTTTAACGCACGATGATTCAAATATCATCCGTCAGTTCTAAGCGTGCATATCCAACCATATGGACTTGATTTTGTTATTGAGAACTAAAATTTCTGACTAATCCACGTAAAAAGTTTATGTGCATAGAGAAAGAAACCGGGGCATATACGCTGTTTCTAAGCTGAGCTATAGGAATTATAAATTCCAAGTCGCAAAATGTGGTTCAACTGCTCTCTTTGTATTGCAATCTGGGATGGACGGAGGCTAAGAGTATGCAATATAAAGATTCAATCTGCCCAACTTCAAAATCTGAACATTAAAAGGGCTTATTATTATGTCCAAATTTTGGAGCCCTTACAAAATTTTGCACGCCGTAGCAAGTTCTAGCAAGTGGCTGATATTAAGCTTCAGCATTTATTTTGATTTGAATCTCATTTCATACGAGTTCTTCCAAATTCCGTCCTGGAAAGTCCCCAGGGGAACAAAGTTGGAAAATCAAAGGAGTCCTTTTGATTTTCGGAATTCATGCCCAAAAATGTTCAAGCCGTTAAAGTCTCACCAGTCGATAATTTACATTTCCGATCACAAAGACTTTAATCCGTAGTATTCTCAATTCAGACGCCGGAATGTAAGGTGCTTTGCTATTTGCATCGAAAAATAAGCAAAATTACTTTTCAAATCATCCCGTAGAGGGAGTCAAAAAGGCAGCCGCAATTTTGGAGCGCAAAATAGGAGGTAATTTAATAATGCCAAATTTGAGACGTTCACGATATCCCCGTAGAGATAGGATCATCGCAAATATAATTCTGAAATCATCGAAAGTAGATATTGATTTGAAATTCAGAACAATGAACTGTGGATTGCGGAATACTAATAAGAGAGTCTATTGTCGATTTACAAAGGCAAAAGAACCTAACTTCATGCCAAGGTTGCACAACTGACTAAAAAGATTTATGGTTTTACAAACATTAACTCTGTACTTTCTGACCAAAATTTTGCTGATTTTAGCTCTTTATCGGAATAAAATTCAGTAAAATTTTTAATCAGAAATGACAAACAGTTTTCTAGTTGTAGTCGGTTTACTTAAAGTTGAGCTGAGTTTCGAAGTTCGAAAAGGTCTAAAACGACCCTGTAACATCCCTTACCTTTTATTAACTGCCAAAAATAAGTTCGCATTTAAAACTCTAGAAATTGTTTTGAAAAACCTCGTATGTACCATTATTTTTCAATGTTTTTTTACGATCTTATTATCAATTACTCAAATCACTTAGGCAAGGAGAACTTCATTCCTATTTACCATATCTATTTATCATATTTTGACGCACCATCATCGTACTAGGGAGGAGGGCGCCGTATGATCATTCGAATGTTGCCAAATCTATGAGCGTAAATTATTTATTTTTAAAGAAAGTTGTGGTTATTTTCCCTGAGATTCTGAGATATTCCAAATTCAGAAACACTGTACTTATGAGATCCTCACAGGTGGATCCAGAGCCTCCAGACGAAGGGGGTGGAAGGGGGGTTCGGGGGGCTTCTCCGCAGAAATTGTCGACATTTTAAAGCAACTAATATACAGTTCAGTCAATTGCGCGGATTCATTTGAAAAGTGTGAGGAATTTGCTTCGTACTATACAGAAAATTCACTAAAATCTGCACACAAATTCGTACAACCGTTTCATGTTAAAAATTAAATTGCACGGTTAAATTTGGCAAAAGCTGGCAGGGCTTCATCCCTCTCGCTTATCGCGGTTCAAATATTCCCTATTTTCCCAGAAAACTCGTATTCTTCAAGAGTCTGGCAACGCCCGAAGGCCCATGCGACAATTTCCTTCAACACAGCGTCATAGTAAACTGAATATCTAGGGTACTGGTCATACCCTGACGCCGCGTGGAGCCTTGTTAGAAGCAGCGCGTGGACAGTTGGGCACCCGAGGGACGAGGGGTCATAATTTATTTCACACGAGGACAAATTAACATCGCGTGCTCGACGCATTCATCCGCGCGCGCTTCTCTCATCGAGCTTTAATGAAATTAATTCAAAAGCCTCTGAGTCTAGATCTGGACGCCTCGACACCAAATTGAACGGAAAAAATGGACATTTTTCTGCCAAACGAAACTATGTGCATTAAGACATGAGCCCTGTATCCCATAAAAATATATGAATAACAGGACTCTTGTCACGTGGCACATAGTTCTATTTGGCAGAAATACGTTCAAATGTCGCTTTGATGTAACTGCCGTGCTAAGGAAGAACGCCGTATGAACCATGAGGCAATGCCTCATTTCCTTCGAATAGCAACGAATTTTCAGTGAAATTTGTGAATATTTCTTCTCCGATTTTTCCGTACATTTCGTTCGAAATTTAATCTGAAGAGTTTGAAAATTTCAGAAAAAAGTATTGAGAACTTACTTCACAAATAGATACTTTCTGAGAGGAAATTTGGCAACATTCGAATGCTCATACGGCGTTTTTCCTTAGCACGGCAGATAATTGAATGCCTTGTTTTGAAAAGTGTCCATCACTTCATCCCTATATGGAAATAAATCCAGAAATCCAGAAAAAAACTGAATTTAGCCGATGTTTTTGCGGTGAATAGAAAATGTTGGTGACACATACCCGAAAATATGAAACTTTCTGGTCTTTGAATAGTACAAAAAGAACGATTTTAAACCTTGGATCAGAAAATTCTTTGAAACGAGCAATCGCCTTTTCAATATAAAATGAAAAACAATATGCGTGCGACAATAAGCACATAACATTTTTGCATCAAAAGCTAATTTTATTTTTCTGGCTCCGACCGTTTTCAAACATTCACTTACAGATTAAATGATTGCCCACTAGGCACGGTACCTTTTGTCCACTGAGGCAAAATTTTCAGTAGAATTTTTGTCAAGATACAACTGAAAAATTGGATTTCAAGTTTTGATAGAAACTCTCTTTTAAAGAGTAAGCGAAAGTAATTTAGTTCTCGCTTTGCTCAGTTGATATCAAATAGCATCATCATGCGGCAATTTTATACCCTGATTATGTCAGATCGGATTTTTAAATTGTTTCCTTTTTAAACAAAGTTTTGTCAGCCAAAATTGTTGAACAATTTTAACTTTTATTTGGTTTGAAATTTCAGGACTGTCATTTTCCTAAATGTTCACTGAGCATTCCTCTATAGTTTCTGTTGCTAAAACTCAATGTTGAGTTTTTGTCGACTGAGGTCTCCTTTCTCGCGGACTTTCACAATTTAATAAAATTGCTGTCAGAACTCTCCGGGAATAAATATTTTGAAGCGTTCTGACACAGGCCAAACATTTTTTCTTTTCATTTTTAATTCTTTCCTTTTCTTTTTTAATTTTATCTCTGACTGCTCTGGATAAACGTTAATGTACCACTATGTGGTACTCTATATTTCTTAGCTACTAAAATTGGCGGTACGCCTGACTTTAAAATGTAAGGGAAAAATGCCGAAAGTAAACTTTCTTGCTGAGTTCTTAGGTTAGGGTTAACATATTCTTCTCCCAAAATTTTAAATTGCGATACGGGTGAATTTACAGGTTCTGGACATACTTTTAAACTTTTCTTCCGACATTTGCAACGGGGATTTTCTTTTCAAATTATAACCTACCTACTTATTGTGAGAAACAAAAAAATGTCACTTCTTTAATTAATTGAGCAATGGATAACATGATCTCAAACGGGATTAATTTTAAAATACAGGATTGCCGTAGATGGAAAACTTTGTCTCCATTTTGACGGATTTCTGAAGAGAAATAAATAAATGAAGAGAATGAATAAAATGCATATTTTTAAATAAAACATTGCTCCCTACCAGTTTGTAATCTTGAGGAGACGTTCAGGTTTTGGATGACCATAATAAGTAGAGATCATCAAGCTAAATTAATGGAATATTTCTGTACGTCTGCGATTTTTTTACCTACTTGGAAAGAGTTATGCAGCTATTTACTTGCATACCTCAATGATGCATTAATCTAAAATTAGAGAACCTACAAAGTAAGCAGAGGAAAGCTGCCGTTGTGAAAAATAAACTTGACTTGCTATCAAAATTGATGAACTAGTTCTATTCGTTGAGTTACGGGTTATTTGACGCAAACAAACTTTAGAATCTCATGTTTAATTCAAAAATGGGCTTAAACCATCTTTTTAACACAATTTCGCTACAAAATAAAAAAGACAGATTTCTCAAAATAGGTAAACAGAATTAATGTTTGCAGGGAGGAAAAAATATATGAAATAAGTATTCCCTCTTTGCCTCCATATTTTTTTGATAAATAATCTGAAGAGTTGGCACTGTCTAAAGTTGTTCTCCCTTTTTTTCACGATGATTTTACTTGCCTTTGCAAACAACAGACCATTTGCTTCTTACACCGGTAGGAACATATTGTGATAATCATACTATCAGCGGCGCGGCGTGGCGTGAATGATCGACAACCGATATTTCCCCATTTGAATCTGTGGTAAAGAATCGATTATTGAGGTGTTCGTTGCGAACATCCTATTAATCGATCCTATTCCATAGGTTTAAATGACAGATCAATCGATATATCGCAAAGCACGACACGCCGCTGCATACCATCAAAACTTTTTATAGCGCAGATAAAGCGAATTGCACCCAGAGTTAAAAATTGATTCGAATCAATAAAATACCAAGGGCAGTAAAAACGGCGTTATACTGTTAAGTTTTTACTGAAGGTGTCATATTCTCACCGCCAACCCGTTTTTTCTCAGCGGTGGGGACCAAAAGACTTTAAATAACATGGGCACATGATTTTCAAATTTAACGAGTTTTTCCTTTGACAAAAAAGTTCCATACATACTTTCAGGAGTACATAACAAAAAAAGGAAGAAAAAAAAAGAAAAAATGTTCGCCAATTTTTAAACCATTCCCTTCAAAGTCAGTAAAAAATAGCATCGATAATCATGCATGGAAATTTTAATAGTTAGAGTAGTTATATAGAATGGTAAGTATGACTCTACAAGTCTTCCTAATTTTGGACCCTATTAGACTTTTGCATGGAGATTTTCAAAATTCTAGTAGCTTCTACTACATATCGATGGCTAAGGTGTGAAACCACGTATCTCCATTGTGTTATTTCAAAATTTCCGCTCATATTTTATTTCTTCAAAGAGCCATTTCTTTTTCTACCCAAGAGACAAGCCAACTCTCTACTTAAAATGTATACCAGGACTAATTAACCCGTACTTCGCACGAAACGCAATCGCGCGCACTGTATTATCAGTTAGCACGCTTTAATTCGATGGTGATATGCAGTTAAAGCCACCTGGGGGTTGAAAAATTGTCTCATGCAGTTGAGTATATCACTTTCACGTTTTGAGTCTGGGTGAATCGATTTAAGAGTGAGAAATACGATACTGTCGATACACCATAGAAGTAGAGAGATACATTGATGGCAATTCTCTGGAGACTTTAACGCAAGGCTAGAAAGTTTAAGCAAGTAATTTTCGTCACAAGAAGGTCCTTCATAAAGTACTAAACGCTAAATTTCGGATTTGTGGACCAAAATACGTATGTTGTATGCCTATGCATGCATCTACTATACACAATATTAGCACTTCTCTGGAGACTTAAACGCAAGGTCAGAAAGGTTGGACAAGTCATTTTTCATTTGAGGGACCGTTCATGAAGTACACACGTGATGCTAAATTTTGGATTTTTCGACCGCATCCCTATCCCATTTTGAGCTATCATGACGTAAATCCCAACCCTCCAACAAGTAAAAAACGAGATGGCGTAACGCTTCTCTTGACTCTGTAATTCTATGTTTCCAAAACAAATTTTTCTATGTTATGATGGAAAAATACAAAATTCACAAACGTTTCAATGAAAATTTAAGTCTATATGATAGACTGAAAATGATTCCCCAAGTTTTTCCGAAGGAGACTTCTAAACTCCTTCACTCTATAAGGCAATGTTCCAGCCCCCCCCCCCCCGACCCCACCCCCTTCGGATGGGTTGGTAGGGGCCATTTTGAGAGACACCAGCCCTCCCCTCCCCCTAGCAAAATGACCTGGCTGCCCATGAATTTATCACTCAGTAAAAAATTTCTTTCACTGGAAAAAAAAACACATTGGATGTAGAGTCCAGACTCTTGAAAACATTGACAAGAAATAATACTCTTGATTCAATCGGATTTTTGCTTGAATCAAAACTAAAACCGCTTAGAGGCTTGGTTCTTGATTTAAGCTAGATTCTGATTGAATCAAGAGTACTTGTTCTTGTCGATGTCCTTAAGGGTCTGGACTCTAGATCCAATGTGTTTTTTTTCCAGTGTTTGCAAGCAGGAACTGAACTTCGGTTCCTATCGAACACAGAACTTTTTTGTTCAAGTAACCGAATTTTTCAGTCATGAGAAACAAATCTAAGTAAACCGAACCAAATTACGGACTCTTACACCAAAAATTTTGATTACCCATACACCGAAAAAATTTGGTGTCCAGCACTGGAAAAAAAAAACACATTGGATCTAGAGTCCAGACTCTTAAAAGCATCGACAAGAAAAAGTACTCTTGATTCAAACAGAATCTAGCTTAAATAAAGAACCAAGCCTCTTAATTTAAGTGGATTTCGTTTTAATTCAAGCAAAAATCCGATTGAATCAAGAATATTTTTTCTTTTCAACGTTTTCAAGAGTCTGGACTCTAGATCCAATGTGTTTTTTTTTTTCCCAGTGAGTATAAACCAAAATGTTTATCTCCATGTGAACCTTACAGTTCTGCCTGGAGAAAAGAAGTTATTCAAAGACTGTGGCTCTCGATATGCGAATCCAGCAATTACCAATCGGCCGTATTGTTACGTGCATTCGTGCGTTATCGATCAACCGCCATAACGCGTTGGTGCAAGGGCTTTTGAGCTTTAATTATCCATTCGGCGAGAGAGGTGTCGCCGTAAATTGTATCATAATCATAACTGATCGCGTTTCCTGTACTCGGCGCTAGGACTAATCAGCGCGTCAAGCAAGTAGCCTCAGGAGACTCAACAGGGTTGCCATCGCGGATGGTTCAACATTATTATTTATGACTGTTTACAGAACGATCAATTATATTTTTTTATCACTTTCCGTTCCTTCCTGGTTCTTACCGGTAGAGTTAGGTGCGGGAAACTGGAAGATTAAACGGAACGAGGGTGCAAACTGAACACGGGCGGAAGTTATTTTAAAAGTCGCAATTTTGGGGGAAGAAGGGGTCAAAAAAAGTCCAAAAATACCCAACATTTTCCAACTAATCCAATCTGAAATTGGCAGTTCAAAAAACATAGTCTACATAAAGAGGTACGTTTCCCCATGTAAGGTTCCATACACATAAAGTCATGCTGAAATTGCAAAGAAACAGGGGCGGACTTGTTTTAAAAGACGCAATTTTTGGGGAAGAAGGGGTCAAAAAACTCCAAAAACCCCCTTAAATTTTGAAACCAGTCCAATCTGAAATTGGCAGTTCAAAAAACATAGTCTACATAAAAAGGTACGTTTTCTCGTGTAAGGTTCCATACACATAAAGTCATGCTGAAGTTGCAACTAAACGGGGGGGGGGGGGGAAGACGCAATTTTGAGAGGAAGAAGTGGTAAAAAAAAGTCCAAAAATGCCCAACATTTTCTAACTAATATAATCCAAAATTGGCAGTTCAAAAAACATAATCTACATAGTAAGGTACGTTTTCCCGTGTAAGGTTCCATACACATAAAATCATGCTGAAGTTGCAAATAAACGGGGGTGGACTTTTTTTAAAAGGCGCAATGGGGGGGGGGAAGAAGGGCTAAAAAAAGTCCAAAAATGCCCAACATTTTCTAACTAATCTAATCCGAAATTGACAGCTCAAAAAACATAGCCTATATAAAAAGGAGCTTTTTCCCGTGGAAGGTTCCATACAGATAAAACCATGGTATGCACCTGCACAATTCCTATGACGTTAATCGCAGTGTTTTTTGTAGGGCAGTACATCCGTTAATCCGTTCATGAAAACTTATGGTCTTGGCATTCAAACTGGTTGAATTATTTTTTACTGATTTATAGCCAGCAAGTCTTCAAGCCCTTGTGCTTTGATGATTGACAAGGTGACCACATTAAGGATCGTCCATAAATGGTGTTAAGGTCCTAAGGGAGGGGGTTTAAGGGGTGTCTGCCATATACTTGTCGAGTAGGAGGGTCGTCAAGCTAAGTTCTCAGTAACAGTGAAAGTTGTGTCCAAAGCCTGAAACGTTTGAACATTTTAAAAATTAAAGAAGTTTAAATAAGTGAAATAATGTCACTTCTTTCTGTCCATAACATCAATTCACGATAACTGTATGTTTGTTACATTATTTTTTCTTAGTATTTTTGATTTGATCAAAAATGCTCGATCTGACCTTATTTTTAGAGGATACTGAAAACACCTGACAACGGATAAATCTCTGATTCTATAATTTTTGACGGAAGTTTAACTCTGTGTTAATCTGCATGACGAGGGTGGTACAAGGGGGAAGCAGGGGTGAAAAAACACATGAAAATTTAGCTTACGTAATATCTCAACGTCCTTTTACTTCTATGTATTTGAGTAGAAAAAGATGGTTGATATTTAGTAAAAGTGTAGCTCAAATAAAGAAAAATCACCAAATCCTTGTTTCAGTTTTTCGCTTTCAATTCTTTCTATTACTTTGTCTTATTTTCCATTATCTCCGTATTTTCCATTTCTCTGTTTTCTCCTCCTATTCTTTTCTCTTGTTAAAATGTCTCTCACTCATCCAAATATTTTATTATCCCCTCTTCTTCTTGAACTTAAATTTCAACTTGCAAAAACATAATTCAACGTTGCAAAATATCCACTCACATATTGTACTTCAACGAGGAAACTTTCAGAAATTTCTCGCAAAATGAATTCAACAATTTTGCCACTAAGCACGCGCAAAAATCGGCACAATTTCGGACAAGAATTGCAGATTCCTACTCATGCAAGGAATAGAATTGTTTGAGTCAGTTTTCCAAGCAAAATAGAGTCAGTGGCAAATCTGCAGGTTGGCAACACTGTTTTTCCTCAATTTAAATCGATTAAAAATATCGATTTTATGCCGGAATCACACGCTGAATTTGGCAGCTGAATATGGAAGTCAACAGTCATCGCTCAACAGCTGAAATTTCGCAAATTCTAGTTATTTTCATCCAAATTTGTATCAAATCTATTCGATGAGTTCAGACAAATCCGACATTATCCGATGGTTGCTGAGAATCGTTGCTGAATTTTGCGCGACACACGCAAAATTCAGGCATCGGGTCGATGACATCTGCATTCAAGCCACATTTAGCTCCCGCATATTCAGCGTGTGATTCCGGCATTAGATGAGATTAGCTATATCACCAAGAATCGATTGTTTTATATGCATTTAAATGGAGGCAAAACAGCGTTGCCAAGTTGCAAGAATCGCCACTAAATAGAGTTACGTTCCTTCGTCTGGGGAACGCCGAGCTGAGCTGTGGTGAAATTAAGCCCTGTCGCCTACTCGCAGACCCTGAACGCACAAGGAACTATGAGGTGAAAAAATTAATGCAGACAGACATCGTCTGAAAAGATCCATCAGGATTAAAAAGATAGAGACGAGGCGATCTCGCTGGGAGGTGCGAGCGAGAAAACGCATCGTCAAAGCGCATTTATTGCAATAATGGCATTCAAACGAGTCCGCGGCGATAACGCATACGTAAGCGGGTTTCGTAAAAGCGCGGCGGCTTGTCATCTAGAATTTCGCGCGAAACCATTAATTTCTGAGCGCTGCAACGCGCGAATTGAACGTATTTCTATCAAACGGAACTATGTGCATTATGACGTGAGCCCTGTTATGCACATATTCTCATGGGTCTCAGGCCTCATGTCTTAATGCACATAGTTCCGTTTGACAGAAATGCGTCCAATTTGCAACACAATAAACCACGATCGGCGCTAATGGAGAAAAGGAACAAATAACATGGAAAGTTCAAGATCACATAATACTCGTGATTGTCAAATGTGTCCGGGCAAAGTGAAGCGGGTCCTAGGTCAAGGTTTCCTTTTTTTTCCTGCTGGCTCGGTCAGAGTCAGGGCTGGCGATCGGATCCCGGTGTAGTGCAGGAGGGAAAAAAGGATTCAAGTTTGAAATCATAGGCGGTGCATTTATGCACTCTTAGAAATCAAAATGTCATTTCAAGAGCTCTCTCTTTATACGGTATTTGGCTACTGAGATTGACAAAAAAATTTTGGCAGAACATTACATTAGATTTTGCTTTAAAAGAGGATATTGTGCTGTGTTACTTTATGTTTGTCTTTCTTGACTTTTTCAGTGAAACAAACTTAAAAAGTTCCAGCATCAACTTGATGCTGAAAATGTACGTCAGCGTAAACCACGCGAACGACGACCTCGCCGACCCACAAAAATTTCTGAGAATGAGGGTCGAAAGGGCATTGCGAAAGTATGCCTGTCTTCTTGTCCACACTTTTTTGGGGTTAAATGACTGTATTTTAAGATGATTAACAGTGCATTAGAATGATTGAGGAAGAATTCTCGTAAATTAGAACTTTATACACTTGAGTTTGCAAGTTGAAATTTGAGTTCAAGAGGAGGAGGGGAAAATAAACAGAACGATCTTATCACTATAACTTTATCGGCCCTACTTTATCAAATTTCGTAAAACTTTTTCCTACCGATTTTTCTAAAATTTTGTTGATACTTCTTACACTCTCAATTTACAAACACAGTGTAAGAAGTATCAACAAAATTTTAGAAAAATCGGCGAGAAAAATTTTAACAAAATTTGAGAACGATCTTAGCATTGCCTGATGGCGCTTACAGGATTTTCAATTCCCACTCTACAAGTAGGTATATAATTTCCTATTTTAGCGAGTAGTATAATTCAAGAGATATGTGTCAGAGAGAGAAGGATAGAAGTAAAGGGACAGTGCGGAGGAAGAGAGAGATCTAAGTATAAGACTAAAGACCAACATTTTCCAGATTCAGTGAGTTTTCACCTTCTGTTACGGAAGTCAGTAATCTCATTCCTGCGAAGAATTCGCCGCAGGTATGGCAAGACGAGGTTTACGCGTGCACTTATGCCTATCCGTTCAATTATTTAACTAATTTATTCAAATAATTATGCACCTACATGCTTACTTTTCTTAAGAACTTGTTGTTTGTCTGTTTTGCAGATATACCTGGTTTTTTCCCCGATCTATAGGTGAAGTTAGTCGGCGGAGCTATGCGTATGACGTGTGAACGATCGGCCTGATCAATCAAAAGATCAATCGATTGCATTTTTCCGCCTCTGAAGTACTGATTTCTAGATTATTCCTGTTTTGCCTCCTTCGTTTTTATGCTCGTAAAACACTTACAGGCTGAAAAAAATTGAAATAAAACTGCTTTCGTCTGATTTTTCGAGAACTTTCATGATTTTTAACCAAAATTTGAATAGGTGCGTGCGGAAACGTTGTAAAACACTCATCGTGCTTTTTTTGTTATCATTAACCGACCAGACTCATAAAATAAAAAAAATATACTATCTTCAATTGCGACGAACCAAAAGTTTTGCTGCAAATTTTTTTTGCGAATTTTCTTCAGTCATTAAAAATATTAAAAGAAAATTTCGAAAGGATATATTGCTTGGTTCTTTTTTTTTTTTTTTTTTTTGAAAAAAATGGAAAAATAACCAGAGCATAATTTTAGATTATAAATATTGCCGTGGAGATAATAGCAGTTTCCTGATTGAGCCATCAATATTCACTTTTAATCAACTTAGCGAGAGGCTCAAGAGGTTTAAGAGGTTATTCTATGGTGAATTACTTTGACTACATGCGACACAAAGAAAATTAAATGGTGTAATGTGTTGAATTAGACGTTGACCATATTATTTAAAATAGCTCAAGGATTGACTTTGTAGACTGTTAAAACGAGCTCTAAGCAATACTTTTTTCCGTCAAAAAAGTCTTGTCTTCGTATTTTTGTTTGTAATAGTGCGAGTTTTATCGTAAAACGAGTTCGTTCGAACTGAGAATGACCAGTCTACTAGGTTCAATAAAAAACATTCTAATTTTATTGTGTAAAAGAAAATGTCATTATTTCCATACGGCTCCGCCAAAATTTACTTTTTCTTTAAAATCGGTGATCTCAGCATGAAATTTTACGGCTCGATTCAATTCTATTTGACCAGCAAAAACTTAGCATTCCTCTGAATTTTCATTGAGAAAAAATAACTCTCTCACTTAATCTGCATCTGTTATGTTCTATATAAAAACATGAAAAGGAAAAACTCTCTGACGTCCATCCATTAAGAACACGTTTCTCAGTCTAATCAGCAATCGAATTTTTATTGCGAAATTTCCTGGCGCCTGAAAATTTTTGGTAGCTACGAGCAAAAATAATTTTATCCTTTTTCACTTTTTTCTCTTGTGCTTTGCTGCAAGCTGTGAAAAAGACCTTTGAATACTTTTTACTACCCTATGGTCGTCCAAAGCTTATCAGTTTGCACATGCACTATGAAAGTGGCACGAGTAAGTTGAGTTTAAGGGAAGGACAGCTGAAATGGATTCAATACGACCTCAAATTTTGCAATTTTGATTCATCTAGGCTCATAAAAAATTCAGTATGTTTTAGTTTCAACTGTAAAATTTTCCACAGCCCTAGGGCAAAGAAGGAGTGACCTAGACATCACTACTCTATTATATTGACCGATGAAAGACCGGTCTCCTCTCTTGATCACCCTTTTGACCATGAATCACAAAATTTGGTGGAAAGGTATGAATCGTGAGTAGAAAAAAGAGGGGGAAAAGTCGAATAAATTAAACAGTGAATATCTATGTAAAAACAAATGAAATCGGGTCAACAAAAATGACTAATTAAATTTGATAGATAACATTAAGAGCAAATTCCAGAGAACTTCAAAAAAAAGGAAAGATTGGCAAAGAAAAACTGGGCTAAAAAGGAAAAGAAACCAAGAGAGTGACATTAGAAACTCATCTAATAGAGATTGATCACGAGAAGGTAAGGGGAGAGAGAAGAATAGAAGGCGACAGAGAGAATAAGAATGTTGGAAAAGAAGGTGTGTAAAAGAAAGTGAGAGGAGAGCAGATGAAATAGAAATTGAAAAATGGACAGTAAATAATTATTCGCCATTAATTCATAGCTTCTACATTCCTTACTATGTTAAGACTCCAAGATCCCATGAGTTTTTTCTACATGTATCCTCAGTTTACCTCATCGATCAGCAATCGAATGGGAAGATAGAGATAACGCGTTTACTGCTACGACCCACCACTTTATTGATTTCTCTTTTCTCTTAAAAAGTTACGACTGGTTTGCTTTTAAAACAACTGAAATCGGCTTTATTGACATTCCTATCAACCGAGAAAACAAATGAAGGACTGAAAATACACGGAAAAAAGTCTGATCAGGATGATTCCAGCCATCTGCAAAAAGAAAAAAAGAAGACAAAGAGAGCAAGGAATACCCTTCAAGGTTATATATTTTCTTTATAGTCACGAAGTGTTAACGAGTTATTCAATTCTAAATAAGTTGTTTTTTTCTTTTATTGGAAAAAAGCTTTAAAGTTTCAGAATTTGACAGGCAAATTCAACACTTCAAGAATCTGCTTTTCGTTGTTGGAACTCAGAGTTGTCCAAAGCCTGGATATCTATTTTCCTCCAAAACACCAGAGATGATTTAAAAAAGTTCCATCTCTCGGGATTCTCCGCATGGTTTAACATGTTTAGTCCTCTTTCTCTCCATCGTGAGTGATCAATGTATAACTTTCAGTCGATCTGATTGTTTGAAACATGGGTGGACTCACATCCAATTTTGTGTTTCTATACAAGATGTAAGTGTCGGAAAAACCTGAAAGCAGTGCGTACTTTAAATGTCCGATACAGATGCATATGTTTGCAACACACCGTTAAAGAATAATGTTTTAATTTTTGCCTCAAAATCACACGCAATCAGCTGTCTGCCTCCGTGCAGATCAGTTATAGGTGATCTCCACCATTCCCAGATACGTATCTGCTCTCACGTTCATTTCGTCGTTCATCTGACAGAAGAGCGCAACTTTTTTTAGAGATGAGCCCTGAGATCTATTTAACTCCATGCTTTGCAAGGCTCAGCTGGAAATTAAGATACGCCCTTACGTCTGGAGAGCCTACAAGCACCGCAATCAATGGAATTGCAGTGCAAAGCATGTAGACTTAATTAATATTGATGAATGGGAGGGAAGTAATTTGTCTTGAGAGAGATGAACTGATACAGCCAAAACTCCGGGAGGAGAGAAACCTCACCATTTACCCCGCCCACCAATCGCGGCAAAGCTGGGGATTGCAACCGCAAAAGTGCCCTACAGCCAATCGGTTCATACCATTTCGAAATGCCGGCTCGCTTTGCGGAAATTTGAGTTAAGCATTAAAAAATTGGCAACTAATTATACCGGTAAAATCCTTTAGTTTTGGGGGTTGTAAAAATACGCAGCTCTAAAATTATGTGCCTAGTTTCAGATTGTATCGCTTTTAAAATAATCCTTGAGATTTGGGTGAGTTCAATCAGCCTCGCTACATTTAAGAATGTCCAATTTTTTCTCATTTTCCATTCTTTTGGCAAAAAAAAAATGGGGAAAAAACATGATCTCTTGACATTGTGAGAACTTTCCTAAGATTTTAGAGGAAATATCCACAAATTTTCAAAGCAAAATATTCTTTATTTTTATATTATAACAAATTAGGCGTTGTGTACCAAATATGGTTAATTAATCAAACATGTATTGGAGATCCCTAAAAATGTGTAAAACAAGTCCATGCTTCAAAATTCTTCCTCCAATACACGAAAAATCCTTTAAACTTGGCGTTGGGTCCCTCCAAGTGGTAAAGAGAAATGAACATTTTTCTAGAAGTAGTCAAATGGACCACTTAGAAAGGTACACATTAAAGCATTTTGATAAGCGCTTCCTTTTCAAAATTTCATGTATGGAGCCGATTGTACGATATGTACGGCGATAAGTATGAATATTAAGTCCTAATCATGATATTTTCATTTTTACTCAGCCCTGGGTACGAAAAATTTGATTTTTTCTACTCACATGCTCAAAAACCAGAATCTGCGTACGTCAAATCTCGCACTACAACACTCTTGGCAGGTCTCCTAATCAAAAAGTGCGTTCCTTCCCCGTTATGTGTTTTTGAAACTGTTAACAACGTGCAACAGCCGAGCTGAAGTGTCAAGATTGATTTTGCCACATTTTCAAACCGGAAAAAAGATACGGTAAAGTTTAGTGCGCGATTTGACCACGTAAACTTTTGTTTTTTTCACCACAGGAGGAGGTTTAAATAAACGCATTAAAAAATGTTAAATGTCTTGGGAATTAATTCGAGAGAATTTTGTTAAGTAGATCGCGTTCTACGTGTTTTAATGCGGAAACTTTTAACATAATCCTAAAATTTGCACCTTGACCAGTGGTCCATTCCAGATTAAAAATACCGATAGACGCACAAATTTAATCAAAAACAATTCGAGTAAGAATATTCCAGAGAGAAACTTGATTTGAAAATCGAGGAAAACGCACAAGCCGGAAAAAACGCCTTCAATTGAAAAGAATGCTGAAAGTCAAAAATAAACGACGAGTTATCTACTCTCCAGGTTTGATTTTACATTTCGGATTTCGAGCCAGAATAGAAGTCGCAAGGTTGTTACCGATTGGAATCATTCAACCGATCAATCGCGATAAAAACTGGACACCAGGAAAAAGTGACGTTGAGTAAATTTAGCAGCACGGCGAGTTACGAATCAGAAAATGGGATTTACTGGTGGAACGTGATCATCACTTTTTCTTCTGATTTGTATAACGGGGAAAAAGGTTGAAGAACCTTATTCGTTGCTGTAAGTTGCGTATAGTTCAAGAGAGTGAGTAGAACTTATGAGTCATGAAAGAGAGCTGCGCATAGGGAAAACTGACCTCCACCCCCTCTATCAATGGGATGTATTTAAATCAAAAATTACTATGTCAATCGTGACGTAAGCCCTGTCATGCATGTTTTCATATGGATCTCAGGGCTCATGTCCGAATGGGTATAGTTCCTTTTGGTTCGAAAGCGTTCAATTCAAGCGGGTATCGGATATTCAAGTTGCCAACGTGCACTTTTTTTCCTCCATCTCGACTTGTTACTTAAAAGTGTTCCTCAAAGTTAGTTTTAGAGATCGTTAATTTCATTGGATTTTTATTTAAAAAGTTCAAAAAATATTATTCACTTTGAGAAAATCGGAATAATCAACTCTAGCCATGAAAGGGCCAAATATTACGTAGGCTATTCTGCCGTGCTAAGGAAGAACGCCGTATGAACATTCAAGAGTTGCCAAATTTCCTTCGATAAAATGTTCATTTCTCAGGAAAGTTATGAATATTTTTCCTTGATACTTTCAGGAAAAGATGGAATTGCTGGCAAAATTATCTGAAAAATTGTAAAGAATATATTCATAAGTTCACCAGGAAATTCGTTTTTTATCGAGGACAATTTGGCAACGCCTGGAGGCTCATACGGCGTTTTTCCTTGGCACGGCAGTATTGCAGAAGGTGAGGGAGATTTTTTAGCTCCGCTTGCAAGGTCTTGCAAGAGAGGAAAGCGGGGCCCAGCCCAGTTTAACGTAAAGCTCCCTCCTCAGAGAAAAACTTATATTTTCATTACTTCAGGTATTTGTCGGACTTTCGCCGTTATTTCTCTTGAAAATTTGGAGAGGTGGTCAAGGCCAGTCTCGCGTAATTAAAAAGGGGGCTGAAAAATTATCTCTCGGGTATCTTAAAGGAAGAAGAGGAAAACGGTCAAAAAGTCGACCGAAGTGTCTGTTCGAAGGACTCTCGTACGAAGCTACACTCGCGGGGCTCTCGCGCTGCTCCGACGGGGCAGGTCGCTTCTGAGGCCTTTAGTATCCTTTAAATACCACTAAATGTTTTAATTTGAGCCTTCAGGGACCCAAATTTCAAATTAGCAAGCCCTATCTGTAGCATTAGCGGATTAATTCTCTACTCCAATTGTTTCTCACTCGTTCCAATCAGTTCGCCTTCAATATCTAGCTAGGCAATATGGGCGACTTAGGAGTAGTAATAGTTGCTCGCAGCATCTTGGTCACGTTTACTCGGTTCGTTCACAGCTATAGAAAGAAAGCTGTAGAAATTTCTCGCGTTGTAAGTAAAATTAGAAGCTTCTACCGAGAATAAAGTCGATTGTAAATCTGACAGAAATGGATCAAGTATAACAGCAACGTATACTATGTCGCATTTTGGGGGGATAATGAGGAACCATTTATCGGCTCCAAGTTGATACAATTTTGGTGCACTTCTGTCGAAGACGGTTCCAATCGTCTTCATCGAAGCATTTTCAGTCGCAAAGGACCACTAGACAAGGTGCGAATTTCAGCATTCTGTTACATGTTTCTAACTAAAATTTCACGTAAAATACGACGCGCATAACGAAAATTACCGAAGTCAACTCCTTCCTAAGATATTTAGTGATTCTTGATGCATGAATTCAACCACCCGCTCATGAAAAGTCAATGCCTGCGTGATTCTTATCGTGCGCTAAACGTTATCATGACAGTCTCTGCGATATAAAAATCTGGCAACCTCAATCTTGACGCTTTGGCGCAGCTATAACAAATTGCTGATAGTTTGAACAACACATGGTAGGAAAATGAACATTACTCGATTGTGAAGCTTGTTGAAACCGTTGTAGTGCGCGATTTGACTCACGTAGAGCTTTGAGTTTCTTGTGAGCGGGCAGTTCAAATTCTCGTAACCAATGTAAATCAAAAACGTTAATATCTGCGTTAGGAGTTGGTTTCAGTAATTTTCGTTGCGCAAATGGTGCTCTACGTGAAATTCTGATTAAAAAACATGTATCAGAATGCTTAAATTCGTACCTTAACTTGTGGTCCATTAAGAGGAAATCGTCATGTTGGAAATTTGGTTTCCTTTTCAAATGCTCGAGGATAGTATTCACGAGGGTGAAAGTATAAAAAAATTGTGCAACGACATTTGACACCACCGTCGGAAAACCAGCCAAGCCCCCTCCCGACCCAACTTTACCGCTCCTTCCTTAACAACGTTATTTCGCTTGTTTTTCTTTCTCAGATCCCCAGGTTTTCTCGCTCTCCATATTCGCCAAGGCTTAGGATTCACAGGCCTCGAATTCGCGGCGGTCCAGACTCGTCTTATGCAAAACAGGTTCAGCCGTTCAGCCGCTCGCTCATTTCCTTTAAAAAAAAAGAAAAAGAAAAAAAAAGACATCGGACGTAAAAAATAAAAATCGTGCCAATCGGAAAATCAATAGGAATGTACCCGTCCGACCTTGAGGAGCGGACCGAGAGATGGTCGAGTCTCACTTCACCACCCGAAAAACGACCATTCGCATTCCGAAATAATCCCTCGGTCGCGTTACACGACAATGTTGTCGGGATTCTTGTCGAGGCGCAGATAAGTCGTTTTTCCGTGAAGCTGTCCAATTTCACTTCAACTGCATTAAAGTCGATTTTTTTAGTGCCCTGTTTATTTATTTATTCAATCGCTCGCTCGATTTCGATACGTTTTAACCTAATCCGAGGAGCTTCTCTCTCCGAATTGTTGACATGATCGTCGTTTCATCTTCTTTTCGTGGACAGTCGGCGTGGCGTGCTTTGCGATGTATCGATTGATCTGCCATTTAAACTATGGTAAAGAATCGAGAGACAGGGTGTTCGCTACGAACACCCTGTTGTATTCGATCCTTTCACCGTAGCTCTAAAATGTGAATAATCTATATATCGCAAAGCATGCCACGTCACTGTTCGTGAATGCCTTTTTTTTTATCATCCTTGCGGTTGAGAAATGAAATTATAGTCGGTCAGAACTCGATCTCGAGCCTCGGTCCTGGGTTCGACTCCCGATTGCCGCTAATTGGACGCGGACTGGGTTGTTTGTGAGGAGTTCGCAAGGTCGGACCGAAATGAGGATTTAAAGAAGAGAAAAAAACTCTAAACGAGGGGAATGAAAAATGAGGGACAATTATTATAACCAAACCGGTACACTCCTGGATTACTTACCCAATTTCAACAAGACCGCGGCAGGTGTGTGTATTTTTAGTCTCGGCGATGAAAATGAGAAAACACTGTTTCAATTACAATGTTTCAAAATTCCTGATAATATGAGAGAGAGAATGACAACATTATTTGTTGCGTAACAGTTTTAAAGAACAGTATTGTCAGACGAAAAACATTCTCAAGTGCCTCATAAAACTTATTGACGCTATTATTGTCTTTCAGTTATGGAACTGCAATCAAATTCTACCTTGAGAAAGATGGAAAATTAGGATGAAAAAAGAAAACTAGATTCGTTTATTAAGATGTATAAGAATTGTTACTCTAATCCAATTACTTAAATTTTCCACATTGAGGCCTCCTTGAAAAAATAATAATATCTCATGCTGGAGTTTTTTAGATTATAATTATAGTTTCTATACATGGGTAAAATATTTTAGGAACTCCCGGAGTTATAACTCGGAATCTCAACATTTGTTTTCGCTTTGTTGACCAAACGTCTCGACGTTTTAGTTTTTTAGGATGTTCTTAATGCATACGTACTAAATGCTTCAAAATCCCATAGGAAAAAAAGTCTCTATCTTTCACCTTCAACAGATCTGCATCAAATGGGTTGCATTTTGCAAAGAGGAACCAAGATAATTCTAATGTCGCTAAGGTTGTGCAACTTTTTTTACTGTGCGAATATAAACTAATCATCTAAACAAGTTTTATATTGACTCCCAATTAAGTATAATTTCAAGACAAAATTACCTTTGTAAATTTAATTTTTTGCGTGAGATCAGTCAATTCAACGCAAAGAATGTAAGTAACACAATCTTAACAACATAAGATTTCTCTTGGTTCCTTTTTACAAAACGCAATCTAATTTTTTTTGGGTCGGATGACCATACGACCCAGCCTCTCTATTTACTATCTTCCTCTCTCTCCTCAATCTATCCTTGCTGTCCCTTTAATTATATTTATTGCACCAAAATATACTAACAGATAAATATAAGTATTCATTTTCAATCTCATTGTGGTCCATCAAAAACCCCCATTTTTGCTCAGACTTATGCTATCAAATCAGTGGCGATTCCAGCAAGTTGGCAACACTGGGGGCTGATTGTTGAAATTGGGAGACAAAGTGATAGACAAAGAAGACAGAAGGGTTATGGGGGGATCTTATTGGTGAAAGCAGGTGGTTGCAATGGATGAAGGAGGTAGGTAATAGACTAACGGCACCCCACGAGAAACCCCTACAGTTAGTCCATCATTTTATCCCTTGCTTAGTCTATGGGAACCACTCATTTTAACCAATAAGAGCGCTGCATACTCTTTAAGTCTTCTTAAGTAATCTATCACTATGCCTAGTTAATACTCCATTTAAATCCATTGGATGAATCGATTCTGTTGCTTTACATACATTTGAATAGATCGTTTTCGATACATGAAATTGGTGAGATTGTATCGATATCGATTGGTTCAACATGTAAACATAGCCTCAAAAGTCAATCGAGTAATCTGAGGAAACGAGGTTTTTCTGATAGATTTTCGATTTTTATGAGTACTGAATGGCATCGCAAGGTGAAATAGTTAGGAATTTTTCTCATTTTCAGCTTTTCCGACTGAAATCCTGAAAGTTTTGTTTGAGGTTATATTCTGTTGTTTTGAACCAAACGATACATCGAACCACTATCGGAAATGATCTATGGAGGAAAAACAATCTTGTCAACTTTCAAGAATCACCACTGTGTCCAAGCGACGACACGTTAATACACTTTCAACAGTCGGCTCGCCGACGAGCCTCCCGCACAAAGTCCGAACTTTCCCTCGTGAGTGGAGAAGTAATGGCAACAAAAAGTGAAGGCTCTCGAGGAAGTGACTCATCTGTTCCTACAATTTGAACAACGAGGAAATACTGAAAATTGCGGTGAGTTTTTTCCATAAGACCCGACCGGCTTAACCTAACTGTTGTAATTTGTAGCGCCTCTTTCCAGTCTCCGCTATATTCGTCGTCTTCCGGACGAAAGAGCGTAACTCCATTCCAAGGTTGCAAAATTGGCTCAAACAATTCAATATTCAACAAGAATAGACCCGTGCAATTTTTGTCGAAAATTGGTCTGATTTTCGCTTAAAATTAGAAGAAAAATCAGTTATTTTTTCAGTCAGAAATGCCCAGAATTCTCCTAGTAAAAGTACAATCTGCGCAAGGAAATTTGACATCATTGAAATGCAGTTACGTTCCTTCGTGCGGGGAACGACGTATTTTACCGCTTGTGAGCGCTTTACCCATACTGCAGTGCTAAGGAAAAACGCCGGATGAACATTCGAGAGTTGCCAAATTTCCTCTCAGAAAATAGTCATATTTGGAGCAACTCATGAATATTTTTCCTTGCAATTTTCAGACTTTTTAGATCAAAATACGAACGAAATCCTCTGAAAAATTGATAGAGAATTATTCACATATTTTCCTGAAAATTCGTGATGTATCGACGGAAATTCGGCAACTTCTGATGGCTTATACGGCGTTCTTCCTCAGCACGGCAGCATATTTGCCTCTCTTAACAATACCATACACTTTTCCAATTTCTCTAATTGAGTTCCGTTGCGGGCACAGGACGTAATTAGCCACCTGGTCGAGATTATAAAAATGGCATAAATCTATGATCCCGTAGAAGGCGAAAATGAGAGACTAAGGGGGCCGATGTAAATAATGTCTCTCAATGATAGTTGTTTAGAAGCTCGTAAATTTTGACGAGGGGCAGAAAGTAATTATGCAGGCACAATAAAAAGCTCTGCGCCGCGCGCTACAGCCGCAGCTTCGTGTTTATTGGCCACTAAACGATTGTCTGAGCCCTTAACACTGAGCGGACTTACTTTATTTCAGTAGCTGCCTTTATTTTACGAGGGAGGCGAGAGGGTGGTGTGTAAAAATGGACCTTGAATGTTCGATAAAGTTTCCTCGTCAGGAGAATAATTGGTCTTTGTACTTATATTAACAAATCAGGTTCAATACTATGACCCGTCTCTATGAGCTTCCAAAAGACAGTACCACTGCCTTGTTTCAGTGAGTCCAAAAATGAATCGTGAGAAAATGAATCTTTTGGTGATCAAGCGCACAATTTTATTGTAAAAGCCCTCCATTGCTCGTAAAAGTTTCAAAAAACTTCCGAAGGAATATGATTATTGTTATCCTAGTGACGAATTACCCTTTGACAATATCTAAAAAACAATAATGAAATAATAATAAAATAAAAACAATATCTAAAAGCATGGTTGTGCCAATACCTTCCGATATTTACGGACGATTGGTAATGTCGCTACAGTTGGCCGTGAACTCCGAATAGAAAATTAGCAATTACTAAAGCAATTTTTTTTTTTTTTTTTTTTTTTTTTTTATTTCCAAACGGCATGGCATTACCTAGTAGCCATTTGCCTCGTGATACACCGACAAAGTAGCACAGAAAATGGGTCTTCCACTAATTATTTCCAATTTCTACCGATTCCTTTCAAAACTCAATCCAGATTTTAACATACGGATCTGGGTGTTTCCTGAGAAATGTTTAAACCATCTCGTGCGACACCCACTTACGCACGAGAGAAAATGCACTTGAATCCTTTTTGATAAACGGTATCCGATAGTGCCTTTTTTGGCCCCTCCCAAGAAATTTATCCAAATTAACCTTTGGATTTGACAAATATCTCTCTCAAGAAATCCTGCATCTCATTTACGGTGCCCATTATGTGGCTAGGAGAGATTATCCTGCCGCCACGGAACCACCTGCAGTCGGTGAAATACACGCATCAAAAGCATTAAAATTTTGAAATGTTTCAGGAGTCAGATTACCATATTGTTGGTAACCTTGCACGCAAATTAAAGACACAATGAGACTGAAAGCGCGCAAGATCGCATCTCTCGGGTCCTGATTGGCGGCGCGGCGGCGGAGCAGCGAGTAAATATCCTACGCTATTAATAGATTAAAAAGCCGGCAATTTGTATTGCATAAGTATTTGACAAATCGCGCCTGTGGTCTCTACGTAAACTGCAATTTTACCGTCGGTGAACTCGCGAAGACCTTGCTCACGGCGCCGCCGCGTTTGATATAACCGCGTACCTCCGTCTGAGTTGAGCGTTTCTCGCAATAAACGGCGCAGCACGTGTAGGCGGCGGATTATATCAGCCTCGTTAAACAAAAGGCGCGTAACTGAAACGGTAACCTGTGGTTTTAAGACTTATTTTCTCGAGCGCAGCGACGGTTTCTCGGAAAGCCCGCATGAGGAAGAAACAGGATAAGAGTAGGTCAGGTTTCTTAATGATTTTGATCTAGCGGAAAATGATACATTAAATACTTTAATTTGAACGCTTTTATGCTAAAAAGAACTGTGTGCCACTGAATAAAATGAAAAAGGAAGTATGGAATACGCAAATCCTATGCAAGTTGTTCATTTTTTATTCAAATCATTTGCACATAGTAACTTTCAGCACTACGTCCGTTTGACTTTTGACCTTTGGCCAAAATCTTCTACACGCATGAACACGTTGTGGGATGCCAATTTTCCTCATTTAAATGTCACCAATTATCCACATGCCATCATGCACCGCGAAGAATAGGTTTGAAAAATTGATGGTAGCCCGGTGATATTTGAGATATTATTTTTAACTCCCGGGGTGCTGAAAAATTCAGGCTTTTGTGCAACTACATTATTCTGCCGCACTAAGGAAAAACGTCGTATGACCCTCCGTCAGTTGCCAAATTTACTTTGATTAAATATGAATTTTCAAAAAAACTCTAGACCATTTTCCATTCAATTTTTCAGAGAATTTTCTTTGCACTGAAATCTAAATTATCCGAAAATTTCAGGAGAAAATATTCATAACTCTCCTCGAAAATACATGTTTTATAAGCGGAAATTTGGCAACTCTCGAATGTTCGTAAGGCGTTTTTCCTTAGCACGGCAGTATTGGTAAACGGAGCGGAGGGGGGCGAAATTAGACATGGCCATTTCTATTCTTATAATTTTAATGCCTCGTCTCTGATTTTTCATCGTGAGTTTATAGTTCTGCTCGAACTGTCGGATTTATATTTTTATACAGGTTATGATTTTTTTTTATATAAAAAAATATTGCTGGCTGCCACAGCGATTCCACCCTCAGCTCACGCTGGCTGGAAAATTTGTCTCATCAGTCTGACAGTGACAGTGTCTGGAGAAAAGTTATATCAAGTCAAAGAGAGAAAGAAAACCTGATGATCGTTCCGTAGAAATATGTTTTATTCTCTTGAAATCTTCAAGTTTAGGTTAATTTTCCATTCGAAAAATTTCAGCTCTATCGCGCCGAACACGGTACGATTTCAAGCTTGAAGTTGTGTAGGCACTTTCAGATCAGGAGCCTTCTCATTTTTTAACTGAAATCAGATATCTCTAGACAGTTTGGATTGGAAATAAAAAACATGATTTTGATGTATTTTGTAGAGCTGCAAAACTATGACTAATGGACAGAAAGAATTATCTATTTACGTTCGGATATTCACTTGCCTGTCGTCGACATTTTCAAATGCAAGCAAGCAGCGTTCAACCAGCTAATGTAAAAATGCTGCACGATACTATTCTCTTGTATGCACATAAATGGAAAGTGAAAGCGAGAACTTGAAATACCTAGATAATTGATATAGTCTGGTCTCTCGGCTTTGGCCACGTATAAAATGAAAATCTGACCATGCTACCAAAATTTAGGTCGCGATAGGTTAGGTCATCTTTAACGTTCACAAATTCATATTCGATGAATATTTTTGTCCATCAATGGTCCCCATCAAGAGAAGTGTAAATATATGGAACATATCTGTGTATACATATTTACCTATCATTCTTATTTTCTTGAAATTATCATTTTTTTTATCAAGATACCTATGTAGGGTCTGGTTTTCAGGATTGATTTAATTTATACTTTTGAAATGATAAATGGTATGAAAGATGAGTTTTTTTCATCGTACATTTGCCCATGCCAGCACATAATCAAAAGTATACAGGGCGTATCGATTTTGATGAAGTTTTTTTTATTCAACTATACCACTTGGTGATTTTTACGCTTATAAAATTATTCTGTCAGTTCGATAGAGTAGATCAACCGTGCTAAGGAAAACTCTTATAAACTTTCGAATGTTGCCAAATGTCCCCCGAATGAATATTTTTGAGAATAGTTACAAACATTTTTCTTGAAATGTTCAAATAATTCAAAAATTGCGAGTAAAACAATCTGAAAGATTGGTGGAATAAATACAGACAAGATTTCCGAAAAATTTGCGTACATTCAAATTAATTTGGCAACGTTTGGATACTCGGTGTTGGTCCTTTGAAACACAGAAATTCCCAGATCGATCCTTTGCGGACTAAAAGTACCTGCAACTTCAAATAAATGCATACTGAGGTATGATTCGGCCCGGTTTTCCATATAATTTTATAATCATAATAACAGACCGATGAATATATCTAAGTCCGTCATCGTGAAGGTCACCTGAGGAGCATCAATTTAAAGAGTAAATTAGTATAACTTTATATCCAGATGGGCCCTCGCTGTCTGGCTGTGCTGTAACCCGAGCTGTCATAGGGAAATCCGTTCGTTAAAATCTCTCTCACTTAGAAGTTGGATTTTTTCTCTCCCCCTTCTTCTTGTTTTAGCATAAAGAACGTCAAACCTTCCCTGTTTAAAAAAAATGATAAAAAGTAAATTTGAAAAAAGTACAGGTAATAAAATGAAGATAATTTTGATCAAATCTAGATGAAAAGTGCCCCCCCCCCCCAAAAAAAAAAAAATAAGAAAAAACTTGGGTCTCTTCTTTAAACGAGTATGAGGTGGATAACTCCCATGAGCAAAATAGTTGACTCTTAGAGTAAAAAGCTCTCATTCAAGCACTCGTTGATATTTCCGGAAAAAGAAAAAAAAGAAGAATGAAATGTTTACGATTCAATGGTCATCAAGTCAAAGCTCTTCTACTCCATAAAAGAAGATGTATTTTTAATTGAGATCGTCCCATGACGACGAACCAAGATTTGCTCATTCAATGCTACTCTCGTCTGATTATTGGTACATACTGCCGTCCTAAGGAAGAACGCCGTATGAACATTCGAGAGTTGCCAAATTGCCCCGGACAAAACATCTATTTTTAAGGAAAATTATGCGTATTTTTCCTTGAAATTTTCAGACGTTTTAGATAAAATTGCGCACAAGATTGTCTGAAAAAAATGAAGAAAAATATTAACGATTTCCCTAGTAAATTAGGTTTATATTGAAGGAAATATGGCAGCGTCTGAAAGCTCATACGGCGTTCTTCCTTAGCACGGCATGCATAGCTCTTGTTTAATTTAAGTCAAAATATGAGGTTTTCACTAAAAAAAAAAGGAAAAATTAAATGGATAATTAAAAATAAAAATAAGGCTATCGCGTTTGTGATCGATTGGTCCCTCAGATAATAAAGATCGTCTATCACACCTTCATTATAGAAACTGACTTTAACATAAAAATAGGGGTGCTATATCAGCGAGCAAAGCGCAGTCTAGAGAGGCGAGAAACTGAATGTATACCGACTTGATAATACCAGTAACGCCCTCTTACGGAGATGCAACGCAGTACCATTAACGATCGCATGTGTCTACCACCTAACCTACCGGTAACGCTGGATTAATTCTTCGAAAGGCAGCGATCTGTCTGCACAATACTAGTGGCTCAGTGGCTCACTCTAGTAGAAAGTTATGACATTCTATGTTTTGGATATAACGGAGATGAAGAAACGCCTTCAAATACTAAAAATACCACAAAACATACTTGACTGTGCTTACTTCAAAGATTGGAAGGCACTCTTAGTGTCTGAAATATGACTCGTTACGCATTTCTCGTGTCTTATATTAATGCAATGATAAAAGATCAAAACAATATATTGATTAAAAATTAATTACGGTGGGCCTTCAAGTGAACATAAGCAAATGTAAACTTTTAAATTTTGGCATAAATTCATCGCACAGTAAAGTAGAAAATTAAAACATCAACAATCAAATGAACCATATAAATAATGTCAAATAATTTTAAAAGTTGTTTAACATTTTTGCCAAAAACAACGATTTCAAAATGTACGAACAGGAAGAAAATGTACGGTGCATGATCTGTAATGTACAATGTTAGATGATTAATGATCATGAAAATGCTTAAATATAGTATCAAACATGTTTTGTTCCGGTCGGATGCATAGGAATTGTCATCATTCCTTCTAAGAGCATAAAGAAAGAAAATAATAAAAAGCATTCAATTTAGCACTAATTAGAATATGTAAACCACTTAGGCATGAAAAAAAGTTTGGTCACAATTGAAATCGATCAAATACATTGTAAACAGCACTGAGCTACACCTATTCTATTTAACCCTAAAATGATCCATCTAAAGGGACGATAATTACGAAAAATAATGGAAAATGGGTCGAATAGGTAAAAAATGAATTAAAGAAGATTTAAAAAAAAAAATATATGAAAGTTTAAGTGTAAGGTAAGGTTAGGTAGTGAAGGTTAAGTATAAGTTTATCGATAATTAAACTACTAATTGTTTTTTATACTATAAATATATAGTGTTTTAAATTAAACTAAATAATAGTTAGGATATTAATGTTTTAAAACTCTCAGGTCATCTTAATACTTCACTACCTATCCAAGCAGATCTCATTGAAGAGAATAAAAATTTAAAAAAAAAAAAAAAAAACATAAAAAATAAAATTTCAAAAAAATTTAAAAAAAAATAATAATTAAATGACATAAGAATTTAAAAACTTGACCTAAACATTAATAACAAAAATAAGTAGGAAAAAATATGAAAATAAAAAAAATAGTTGGTAGTGGTTGGATTGGAACTCATACGCTCCGCGGAGCCTGCGCAACATCACACGCCCACAGTTTTCAAGCAATCAATTTTTATTTTTAAAAAAAAGAACTATATCTGAAACTGAAAAATATAACTGAATCAAAATGTTCATCAAAATAAAAAAATGATAAAAAAAAAAAAAAAAAATAAAAAAAAAAAAAAAAAGTTTGTAGTGGTTGGATTGGAACCCACACACCGCGGAGCCTGCACAATTTTCAAGCCATCAATTTTTCCTTTTTTTTAAAAAAAAAAGAAACCAAAATCGAGACTGAAAATACAATTGAACCAAAATTTTCATCAAAAGGTAATTGTCTGATTGTGTTAGCTGGGCTGACTGACAGACCCTACTCCCAAGCGCTATCCCACTACTGCTCACCACGGGGACTTTTGGCTGCTGGGTTTCCCCCCTGGCCCGGTTCGCCCCTCCTTAGCCAACCTGGTTACCCCGGACTCCTCCAGGGTTACCATATTGATGACAAGCTTAGTGCGGACGCTCGGTCGACGCAGGGAGCTGCCAACCAGGACTCCCAGCCTCAAACCATCCAGATTACCCGACCTCCAAAGTAGCTGGATTACAGGAGCACGCCACAACTCCCAGTCGAGGAGAGGCGAGAATCCACGCGTATATAAGCGTGGCGGTTAGGCCACTTGAAGCGGCATGCGCTCGAAATGCGATTCGAGAGCGATCGATCGATAGCTCGATACCTCGAAAGTCGATTCTTTTGCATTGCGCATATGAGTATCGAGTGCGAGAAGCGGTTTAGATGCGTTTATGAGGGTAGCTAGTTGGACACTCCTTGTTTAGCATTCAAAAATCGATTAATATGATTCGAGAGCGATCGATCGATAGCTCGATACCTCGAAAGTCGATTCTTTGGCATTGCGCATATGAGTATCGGGAGCGAATCTTGGTTTAGATGCGTTTATGAGGGTAGCTAGTTGGACACTCCTTGTTTAGCATTCAAAAGTCGATTAATATGATTCGAGAGCGATCGATTTATAGCTCGATACCTCGAAAGTCGATTCTTTTGCATTGCGCATATGAGTATCGAGAGCGAATCTTGGTTTAGATGCGTTTATGAGGGTAGCTAGTCGGACACTCCTTGTTTAGCATTCAAAAATCGATTACATATGATTCGAGAGCGATCGATTTATAGCTCGATAGCTCGAAAGTCGATTCTTTTGCATTGCGCTTATGAGTATCGCGTGCGAGAAGCGGTTTAGATGCGTTTATGAGGGTGTGTAGTTTAACAATCCTTGTTTAGCATTCAAAAATTGATTCGTTTGATCGATGGCTCGAATATCGATTCTTTTGCATTGCGCATATGAATATCGAGTGCGTATAGTGGTTTAGATGCGTTTATGAGCGAGTCTAGTTGAGCACTTCATGTTCAGACCCGCCCCGTCAACACCAGGCGGGTTTTATTGAAAGTCTCTTGTATGTACTGGCGGTCGTCGGGAATATCTTGTGATATTTACGAACTTTAAAGCTAATTTTAGCAGTTAATATTTTATTAAACCATTTAATTGCAGCTTGAACTTTTTTTTTGTTCTTTAGTCTCCTTTAAATAGCTTACCTAAATGTAATGCATCTTAATTTCGCCATTAAGAAAGTGCTTTAGTTTTAGATAAATACTTATGAATTTTGAAGTATGAATATTAATACCCAATGACATACGTTCTAAAATTAGATCAAGCACATAACCACGTATATGGTTTTGATGACATATTTATTTATTTTTTTTAAATAATCTCTGAATATTTTTCTTCGTTCTTCTGAACAATTTTCATGAAAACATTTTTACAAAATCATTTTAAACATATTTTTCAAAAGCTTAAATGATATAAAGAGGAAAAAATTACAAAATCAGTGGCATTAATACTAAACATTTTTTTTCAAACAATGTAATAGAAAGAAATGTTTAAAATATACGTCGTTGCATCCAGCCTCTAACAGTGATCCAAAAATATTTGAAAGTTATTTTTATATTATTTTTAAGTTCAAGTAAAAAATCGTTTGCGTTCATAATATATCTATTCAGTGGGCATCTCGTTAACATGTGTTGGAATAACGATTCGATAGATCGGTGAGCGATGGATCCACGCGTCGAAGTCGATTGCTTTTACGTCACCGCTTTCGCCGCGCGCATGCGCCAGGCGTCGCGACGCCGGCGCACAGTGGATCGAGTCAATTAGAGAGGTCGGACGTGAAATTTTTGATCAAAACTGCAAATTTTGATGCTTATTTTGTCTTATTTGGAATTTTAAAGGGGTGTTTCTAGAAGAAAATTAAACGAGGAAGCCAATGAAACCACTTTAAAACCTTGAAGTATTATATAAACGGAGTTATAAGCGTTTAAAGTTTCTCAATTTTGTCCGACCTCTCCCATTGACTCGATCCACTGTGCGGCGTAGCGTCTGATGGAATGTAAGCTATCACGTTATGCCATGCTTTGAACACTAATCGGTTCATCTTTAGTGCGGGGTACTCTACTTCCCTCTTATCCATCATTTTCCGTGTTTAAATAGTTCAGCATGTTTCACCCGCTCTTTTTCAAGTCCTTTGTTTGATGTTTTAGGTCTAAGTTTTGAGAGCCCCCTTATCTTACATCAGCACGGCACGTAAAATTATTTATAGGAAGAATGACAAAAGAGAAAAAAAATCGTTCAAGAAACAATTGTGTTGGAAAGTAATGAAATAGAATAAAAAAGAGGTACAAAGTTGTATTTTTAGAAAAAAAGATTGGCGGTAAAAATCCCAGACGCTTCCGTTCCCCCCCCCTCTTTTTCCTACGTGAAATTTTTGAGCTCTGATTATTTACCGCTTTGTTGCAAGTATATTGGTTCGTGCAACTTATGAACTCGTATAATTAACCAGTTTTATATTATTTTTATCCATGGTACGAAGCGAGCAAATAAAATGTTACCACGGTTGCTTGACTTCGATGCGAACACTTGTTAAGTTGTTTTGTGAATTCAATTTTCTTTATAATAGTAAAATTGTGTTCGATGCTTCGACCATAACGCAACTAGAGGCAACAAGCACCAACTGTGCTTTCTAATCATGTTTGATTTTTTTCTACTAATTTATTCATTTGTCTATTTAGTAATTACAGTGGTCAAAATTATTGATAAATTTCAATAGACTTGATATTATTTTTTCTTACTAAGAAAGGATTGGTGACAAGCCAGCTGTTTTTCACCGCTGTCTTTTATTTTTGCAATGAATTTCAATTATTAATTGAATTATTTGTATTTGTAACTTCACCTAAAACATGTATCAATTATGACGCTGATATACCTCGCTCAACTGCGTTAAACATTACCTAAACGGTTCACCGCATCATAAAATGTACGGTGTACTACGAATAGCTCCGATGTAAATTATCTCAAAAAACAGATGATTGAATGGTCACTACCATGTCTGATGGAATGCAATCTGCCTTAAAAAATACTACACTTGAAACAAATATAATACTACACATTACCTAAAATCTGAGCTCATATTCGAATTCCTCATCAAAAACTACACAGGATTCATGTATCATATGTCACAATCGCTTAAAATAGAAGCGTCTAACGCGCATACGTTGATTCCATGATTTCAACGTGGGTGGTCTAGTTACCGCGAGAAGTGTGCCGCGAGAAGAAGAAGAAGGAAAGGGATTCCCGGAAGTCTCTGGCGCTACCCGGCGCTATCTCGGAATTCGAGGCAAAGGCGGCGTAGTCAAAAGCAAGCCCGCCGGGCCGGCGCGCGGGCCGCTGGCAGCCAGACTGCCTGGCGACGGAGGGGAGAGAGATAGGGATACCGAGCATTGTGCTTCCAGATCTCGCCACCAGGTGACGTGCGCAAGCAGTTTCGTCCCAACCACGATCTACACACCGTGGTAATAGTTATGATCTAGTTCTGTTTCATCGATCTGCTTGTCGAAAATTCCTAAGGGTTTTTGAGGATTTTTGCCATCTTATCTCCCCAATGCTGTATTGATTTAATTCATAATCTAATAATCAAGAGCATCACGTAGGAGAATAATCCTTCATGTAATATACCTCGAGCCCACACCCCTTAGTCGCCTGATAAGTATACTCGCATTGGCCACATCATACCCCTCGAGGGTCGTGGTCTGGGTTTAATAAAGTATCAAAAGATAGTCGGAATCCTATAATAGACCGATATAAGAATACTAGGGGCCTGCCCTGACCGCTACGCGCCCAACCCCGGAGGCGCCTCGAGCCCTCAGGCCGCTTCGCGGTCCTATCGCATATGTATAGCAAAAATGTTCTTCCATTCTAATACACCATTTTGTGTTCGAGCTGCATCGATTTCAAAATTTTTGACTGAACACTCAGATTTGTAAATGATGAGGAATACCTGGATGTACATAATTTCACAGTCCACTTACTGGAGAAATTTCCATTTATTATGTTATTTTTAAATACTTAATTAAAAAGAAAAAAAAAAAAAAAAAAATCCGATTTCGACCGTTAATGAGTTAATAATATTTGGTCCGTCCGACGCGACGCAGCGCCTGCCCTCTCACTTTGTATCTGCTGTTTATCTGCTGTAAATATTAATAGAAATTCAGCAATCAAGTCAATTGACCAATGCCACAAATCGAAGCCGGAAGAATGCAGGAAAAATTGAGTTAAACCTTATACCTTGGACTTTGAACCTTGAACCCTGAGCGATGCACCGTTCCTCAACTCTTCGAATGAGGAGCCCTTCACGAGCTTTTCCATTGTTTCATTGTTTATTCAAGTTACTCAGGTAGAATCCCACACCTTAATGTTTCTAGCGGAAACGACATATCTCTCAAGCTATTAACATTGGACTTAAGTGATTGGGGCTGCTTCGCAGCCCCTTATTTTTCCTGTACACTTTTCACTTTCACATGTTTTTTTTTTTTTTTTTTATTTATTTTCATTTAATTTTCTGTTTTGTCTTTGAATCGGGTCTAATTATTTCTTTGAGAGAATAAATATAACAAATGTTTTCAAAAATTGTAATTTTATTTAGTAAACTTTAAACTAAAATTTTGTTTTAATCTTCATACAAAATTATTTTTTAGGTTTTACATTTGTTTTCAAACTAATTTTAAAGAAGATCTTTTTTTATTTTTTAAATACTTTGCTTTTTTTTCGATTAAATTGTTGATTCTTCTTTTGCCATTTCTGTCCTGCTTTTCTTCCTATATTTCCTACAACTTTGCTCTTCTTCTTCTTCTTCTTCTTCGGAATGCAGCTGCATTCCGGATGCGTTAAGGGGTGGGAAGGAGGGAGGGACGGACTGAGAAACTGAAAAAAGTACGTTACGTAACGGTAAATATTAAATAAACTTACCTATATATGGATCCTTGAACTTTAAAGCAATAAGGTCCATCACCCGGAATATCAATTCGATTTGCAGAGAAAGAGGCAAAAGCAACAGCACTATTATAATTTCTGATATGCTTTATGAAATTTGGAGAATATAAAAATAATGATTTCAAATCGGTATTTGTCCGAATACTCGGTAAAGAAATTAAGCCATTTTGGCAGCAGTTATTAAAATGACCATTGGACATTTCACCCTGAAAATGGCGAGCATCACAATGATGACAAATTATATTCATTGAACCGACTGAAAATTTGGTAACAAAATTTTCATCAAAGTTCTGATCATCAATTTTATACTTCCGAAATGAAGAAATGAAACTTTGATTTTCTATACTAATAACAGAGTTAAGTTCTTGCTTCACTAAACGAACATGCGAAGAATTCTGGAAAACGCGACCACGTTTTGGAGGACGACCGCCTCGGTCATTGAAAATTTCACTCATAACAACTGTTAAATTTAAAATTAAAATTAGTAAAAATTATTATTATTTTAACAAAATCATAACTGAAAAGTTCAATTTTTAAATTAAAAAAAATAAATCAGAAGAAAAAGGATGAAATGAAAATGGAAATTAATAATAAACATATTTATACACATTGAAAAGAAACAGCGTGAAAAGTTCTGATCGGAAATGAGAAAAAAAACTTGGAGGTTATTGACTTAATGAGGAAAAATTGGCAATAGGAAAAAGATGGAACCAATCATGAAAAACCGTAAAAAAAAAAAACGCGGGAAAAGAAAAATGTAAGTTGATGGCAGTTGAGTGTTGGAAGTAACCTCACTTAATGATGATTGTTGAATGAAAACAGCTGATAAAAAGACAGCAAACAGTAAAGTAAGATGCGTAGCAACAAAACTTTTCCGAAAAACAAAAAACAAAAAACCCCCACTTCCCCTCATCCAATTTATGAGTTTTTAGGGATTTAAAAATCGGGGACGAACCCCAGAAAATAATTTATAGTTTTCCCGAAGCATTGAGAACAACACCTTTCAAATGAACCAACGCCCCTCGCAATTAGTACAGTGGTTGATTCACAATTTCATAAGCTTTAAAAGCTCTACAACATTAAAAGTTCGGGGTTTCATAATTTTTTGCACATCTACATCTACTGCAGATGACATACATGTAAAGATCATCCTTATCGGTCCGGCAGCTCGTCAGAAATAGTGCTTCCAAGATTTTGCTTGTAGCTGTATAATATAGATGTGCTACATATATGTGCATACCTGTCAACAACCATAAAATTCATGTAAATCGGCAAAATTAGGCATGAAAATTTGCGTAGTTAGAGAGATCATGATAATGAGTAAAACTTATGCTCCATCATGAGAATATGAGTGTTTTGGACAAGGAGTGTGGAGGACGAAACTTAATAAATTCAACATTTCGGAGGGAATCTGGTCGAATTTTTGCGGATTCTGAAGACCATAAGCGCTCTACCCCTCCTTCTCTTTTCATCTCGCTTGTAAATGTTAGAGAACATTTTTGTACATTAAATGAAATTACAATGAAAGTCGTCTCAAGAAGTAAAGAGATGTTAGAGAACATTTTTGCACATTAAATGAAATTGCAATGAAAGTCGCGTCTTAAGAAGTACTGAGATTCTGAGAGAAAAGTCGTTTTGAGAGAAAGGTTAATCCTCAAGATGAATCAGTGAAACTAACAGAAGAAATTTGCGGTTTTATGAACAATGGTTGTTAATTGAAACTTTGGAAAAGCTGGGCAATTGCCTATTCGCGTGAGTGCAACCGCTGAGGTGTTAAGAACGAACATTATCTGAAGCAAATTATTGAAGGGAACGACGTTGCCATCTTGCCCTGAAAATAGTACTATTTCGATATTTGGAGAGAAGATGGGAAGGTACGTTTCGCCTCATTGATATTGCGAAAACTACACTTGAAGACAGAAAAAAATGATGAATCACATATGTAACTAAGCACAATTGAACGTATTTCTATCAAATGGATT